>NC_042990.1:5520643-5820643 GCF_901001165.1 Salmo trutta | reverse complement strand
AAGTACTGTTATTGTGAAGTGGAAACGTGGACGAGCAACAACTGCTTAGCACAAAGTGGTAGACCACACAAGCTTACAGAACGGGACCGCAGACTGCTGAAGCGCGTAGCGCATACAAATTCTCTGTCCTCGGTTGCAACTCTCACTACTGAGTTCCAAACTGCCTCTGGAAGCAACGTCAGCACAATAACTGTTCGTCGGGAGCTTCATGAAATGGGTTTCCATGGCCGAGCAGCCGCACACAAGCCTAAGATCACCATGTGCAATACCGTGCGTCGGCCTGAGTGGTGTAAAGCTCGCCGCCATTGGACTCTGGAGCAGTGGACACACGTTCTCTGGAGTGATGAATCACACCTCACCATCTGGCAGTCTGACAGACAAATCTGGGTTTGGCGGATACCAGGAGAATGCTACCTGCAGTGCCAACTATAAAGTTTGGTGGAGGAGGAGTAATGGTCTGGGCTGTTTTCATGGTTCGGGCTAGGCCCCTTAGTTCCAGTGAAGGGAAATCTTAACGCTTCAGCATACAATGACATTCTAGTCCATTCTGTGTTTTCAACTTTGTGGCAACAGTTTGGGGAAGGCCCTTTCCAGTTTCAGAGTGACAATGTCCCCGTGCACAAAGTGAGGTTCATAGAGAAATTGTTTGACGAGATTGGTGTCGAAGAACTTGACTGGCCTGCACAGAGCCCTAACCTCAACCCCATTGAACACCTTTGGTATGAAATGGAACACCGACTGCGAGCCAAGCCTAATCGCTAAACAGGAGTTCCCGACCAAACTAATGCTCTTGTGGCTGAATGGAAGCAGTATGTGCTTAAGTCGAACCAGTATGACTACAATACGCGGCCTAATTTCTACGCATGTTTCATGCATAGTTACAGGATGAATTCACATGTCTTGATTTGATTAATGAAGACATCATCTCAATAGTCTGCGTGGGACGTCCCTTTGTTTAGTGGCGTTCCAGCCCTGGCACCACCACGACCTCCCTATGGCTTTTAAAGAAAGAGGGGGGAAAAGTCTTTGATGTCAAAGTTCACATGAGGCAAATGTCTGGGTTTGCAGCAGCATCAGTCAGGGGGGGATCCCATGCTCCAGCAGTACACCGGTTTGATTCAAATCCACCTGGTCAGACAGTCAATGTCTCTGAGTGTTCCTCAACCTCAACAAACCGCCTTTGATTTCAGTCCTGTAGGTAGTTGATGGTAATGCCAGTGTACTGTATTGGGACCGGGGTGTTATGTAATCTTTACGTGACAGTGGCTGGATGGGGGTGCAGGCTCATGATCAGGGGTAGTGAACTATATGGGTCTACCCCTGGCATGGACTCGATGGCCCCATCTTAGCACCTATAGTACAGTACATACCTGTGCTTGAAGTGGAAGAGACAGGTTGTAAATGACAAGAATACTGTATGTCTCAGATGGAGGTCACATCACATCTAAATACCACAGAGTACATTATTATCATAATATTTTCTTGTACCAGATATCAAATCTACTAGATCCATCCCTTTCAGAAATGTGGAAATCATTCATCACATTAGGCTCATATAGAAAAATATATGAACAATGTCACCCTCCAGCAGCTCATGTGATATTCCAAACATGTAATAGAAATACATACTGTACAAGCCCATAGCTCTGATCTGTCTACATCTTGCTCTCTTAGGTCAGGTCTCAAATAGCACCATATACCCTTTGTAGTGCACAACTTTTGACCAGAGCTGTATGGGGGCTCTGGTCAAAAGTTGTGCACTATATAGGGAATAAGTGTACCATCGATGTGTACCATTGTTTTAGCATCCCAATGTTCCTCTCACTATCAGTTCCATTCTTCTGTATGTGAATCTGTTGTGTTGCTCATACTTAAGAGATTATATTCAACCGCAGCATCATACATTAACTGGATCAGACCTAAGGATTTCCTCTGCAGGCTGGCTCTGTGTGTGTGTGTGTGTGTGTGTGTGTGTGTAGATGGGGTTGACTCATTGAGATACAGTGCCTTCAGAAAGTATTCACACCCTTTGACTTTTTCTACATTTTGTTGTGTTACAGGCAGACTTTAAAATGGTTTAAATTGAGATTTTGTGTCACTGGCCTACACAATACCCCATAATGTCAAAATGGAATTATGTTTTTAGAAATGTTTACAAATGAATAACAATGAAAAGCTGAAATGTCTTGAGTCTATAAGTATTCAACCCCTTTGTTATGGCAAGCCTAAATAAGTTTGTTTAACAATAATAGTGTTGAACATGATTTTTTAATGATACCTCATCTCCGTACCCTACACATACAATTATCTGTAGGTTCCTCAGTCAAGCAGTGAATTTCAAACACAGATTCAACCACAAAAACCTGTGAGGTTTTCAAATGCCTCTCAAAGAAGGGCACCTAAAGCAGACACTGAATATCCATTTGAGGATGGTGAAGTTATTAATTACACTTGTGGTTGAATCTGTGTTTGAAATTGACAGCTTGACTGAGGGATAAATATACGTGTGATGTACAGAGATGAGGTAGTCATTAAAAAATCATGTTAAACACTATTGCACACAGTGTGTCCATGAAACTTAAGCACATTTTTACTCTATTTTGGCTTGTCATAACAAAGGGGTTTGAATACTTATTGACTCAAGACAATTCAGACACTGAATATCCCTTTGAGGATGGCGAAGTTATTAATTACACTTTGGATGGTGTATTAATACACCCAGTCACTACAAAGATACAGGCGTCCTTCCTAACTCAGTTGCCGGAGAGGAAGGAAACCACTCAGGGATTTCACCATGAGGCCAATAGTGACTTTAAAACAGTTACAGAGTTTATGGCTGTGATAGAAAACTGAGAATAGGTTAACAGTTTTTATTTTTTTATTTAACCTTCATTTTGACAGGGAAGTCATAAATAGGGTCTCTTTTATAGATGAGCCCTGCATAAATACATCGAACATATACAATGTACAAAATTACCAAAAATTTTAAGGAAAAAATAAATGTATCAACATACAGATCATTACTCTGAACTGACCAAGGGGGACACCTAATTTCAGAGAGCTCTGTAGTTACTCTGCAATACTAACCTAAATGACAGTGTTAAAAAAAGGAAGCCTGTACAAAATAAAAAATATTCCAAAACATGCATCCTGATTGCAAAAAGGCACTAAAATAAAACTGCAAAAAATGTGGCAAAGAAATTAACTTTATGTCCTGAATACAAATTGTTATGTTTGGGGCAAATCCAAAACAACACATCACCGAGTACCGCTCTTCATATTTTCAAGCAATGTGGTGGCTGCATCACATTATGGGTATGCTTTTCATCAGCAAGGACTAGGGAGTTTTTTAGGGTAAAATAAACGGAATAGAGCTCAGCACAGGAAAAATTATGGAGGAAAACTTGGTTTTCAAGGCCTACCTTCAAACTCAGTGCCTCTTTGCTTGACATCATGGGAAAATCAGAAGAAAGCAGCCAAGACCTCAGAAAAAAAATTGTAGATCTCCACAAGTCTGGTTCATCCTTGGGAGCAATTTCCAAATGCCTGAAGGTACCAAGTTCATCTGTACAAACAATAGTACGCAAGTATAAACACCATGGGACCTCGTAGCTGCCATACCGCTCAGGAAGGAGATGAACGTGCTTTGGTGTGAAAAGTGCAAATCAATCCCAGAACAACAGCAAAGGACCTTGGGAAGATGCTGGAGGAAATAGGTACCAAAGTATCTATATCCACAGTAAAACGAGTCCTATATTGACATAACCTGAAAGGCCGCTCAGCAAGGAAGAAGCCACTGCTCCAAAACCACCATAAAAAAGCCAGACTATGGTTTGCAACTGCACATGGGGACAAAGATCATACTTTTTGGAGAAATGTCCTCTGGTCTGATGAAACAAAAATAGAACTGTTTGGCCATAATGACCATCGTTATGTTTGGAGGAAAAAGGGGGAGGCTTGCAAGCAGAAGAACACCATCCCAACCGTGAAGCACGGAGGTGGCAGCATCATGTTGTGGGGGTGCTTTTCTGCAGGAGGGACTGGTGCACTTCACAAAATAGATGGCATCATGAGGCAAGAAAATTATGTGGATATATTGAGGCAACATCTCAAGACATTAGTCAGGAAGTTAAAGCTTGGTCGCAAATGGGTCTTCCAAATGGACATTGACCACAAGCATACTTCCAAAGTTGTGGCAAAATGGCTTTAGGACAACAAAGTCAAGGTATTGGAGTGGCCATCACAAAGCCCTGACCTCAATCCTATAGAAAATTTGTGGGCAGAACTGAAAAAGCGTGTGCGAGCAAGGAGGCCTACAAACCTGACTCAGTTACACCAGCTCTGTCAGGAGGAATGGGCCAAATTCACCCCTTACTGTGGGAAGCTTGTGGAAGGCTACCCAAGTTGAACAATTTAAAAGCAATGCTACCAAATACTAATTGAGTGTATGTAAACTTCTGACCCACTAGGAATGTGATGAAAGAAATAAAAGCTGAAATCACTCTTTACTATTATTCTGACATTTCACATTCTTAAAATAAAGTGGTGATTCTAACTGACCTAAGACAGGGAATTTTTACTGGGATTAAATGTCAGGAATTGTGAAAACTGAGTTTGTAAATGTAATTGGCTAAGGTGTATGTAAACTTCCGACTTCAACTGTATACAGTAAGCGGACATGCAGATAGACATACTGGGAAACAGACAGGTGGATGTACAGTAAAAACAATGGGCAGCCTAACAGACAAGCAAAGACAAATATAGAGAACACAGAGGCTACCTCTCTTCAGGGGTAGCGGGGGAGCAGCAGTCAAGCATACAGAACTAGAACGGGATGTTTTCAAAAGAACTGAAGATGACTGCAAAAAACGTAACAGGTTTTTTTCTCTTTTTCAGACCTGACCTACGCACCCAACATTGCCACTCCCATTCCATGTAGCCCAAGACCTGAAATGTAAGCAGTGGTGTAAAGCATTACTTAAGCAGGTTTTTGGGGTATCTGTACTTTACTTTACTATTTCTATTATTGACTACTTTTACTTTACTACATTCCTAAAGAAAATTATGTACTTTTTACTCCATACATTTTCCCTGAAACCCAAAAGTACTTCTTACATTTTGAATGCTTAGAAGGACAGGAAAATGGTCTAATTCAAATACTAATCAAGAGAACATACCTGGTCATCCCTACTTCCTCTAATCTGGCGGATTCACTAAGCATGCTTTGTTTGTAAATTATATCTTAGTGTTGGAGTGTGTCCCTGGCTATCCGTAAATTAAAAAAAAACATGAAAATTAGGCTGTCTGGTACATTTACTTATTTAAAAGCAAATAGTTTTAGACTTTTACTTAAGTAGTATTTTACTGGGTGACTCACTTTTTCTTGAGTAATTTTTTATTAAGGTATCTTTACTTTTACTCAACTATGACGTTTGGGTGTTTTTACCCCCATCGAAAGTAAGGCGATCTCTTAATTTTCATTCAAAACTAACCAATACAAATCATCCATCATACTTCACTTACCTTTCAGGGAAGTCATCTGAATGTGAATAGAATCAAGTGCTCTATCGGTCATCTTTTTTCCTCAAACATCTAGCAGTGAGGAGGATCACTTGGTCAGCCATTTCGAGCTCGGAACCGATCGACCCATTGATTTACCACCAGAACAATTGAATTACAAATCCCTGAGTCATCCTATAATGATTCCCTTTAAGGTTGTTCTACCAAGGAAGCTAAATAACAAACTAATGATAATGTTCTACAGTGATGGGTATTTCATGTCACATTTGATTTTTGTACAATGCGGGTTGCATGTTTGAGCTTTGACATACTGTATTTTTGAGTTACAAGTGGTGAGGTTGCCAGTTGGTCATGTCCTGATCCTGCAGTGTATGTAGTGAATTGCTAGGGAATCATGGAGAAGCAGAGGGGTATAAAGGAGAGCATGTGGCTTTGAGAAGCTTCACATTACATTTTTGTCTTTGTAACCCCCCGTCCCCCATTCCCACCAGCAGAATAAGAGCTACATTCTGCCCTGGCGACACAATAGAGCCCTTCATATCCAGATATTGTCACAATGTTTTTTGCAGCACCATATGCACACCTACACCCAGTTCAATGGTTCACTTGGTTATGCTATGCACTTTACCTGATCAACCCATTCTTGTTTACTGTGTTCGTTTAGAAATGTGTATAGGCTCCCTTCAGCGTTTGTGTTTGTGTGTGAGTGTGTGCCGTGTCAGTTTAGGCATCACAATTAATCATGCTTCAATATATGTATATTAGTGGCTTTTCAGATACAATATATGTGCTGATTTATTGTGTGTGCAGAACTAGGCTTGGTGAATGTGTGCACAGGACAGTACTGATGAAGTGGCTAGTGGTGGCCTGTGGTAGTCTAGCTGTTTACTGTGGCTGCTATTGTCTCTAACCAATAAAAAATAAAGAAATAAAAACTTAAAAATAATGAGTTGCTAGTGTAGAGCATTGAACAATGGTGCAACCCAGTGCCAGTGAGGGCTGCCAGTGTAACCCGCTCCAACCCAACAGGGCGGCAGCGCGTGGGTTAATGTCTGAGGACCGGAGGAATGTGTCCTGGTCGACAGGGAGAATTCCTCAGTCCTGCATGAGTAGGTCACAGTGCTGACAAGAGCCTGCCTCTTATTTTAGCACACACCCTCCCGCCTGCCCTCTCTCTCTCTCTCTTATCGCTCTTTTTCTCTATCTCTCTCTCTCCCCCCTAACCCAGGCCCTTTCTGCCCCTCTCTCTTTCACGGGTAGGCTATTCCTGTCTATCAACCTCTCACTCATTCTTCCTGCTTCTCTGTCTTACTTTCTGCTCTCTTCTCACTCCTGTTCATTGTGTCTCATTTTTTCTTTATCTCCATGTCTCTCTATTCACATTCACATATCCTCCACTTACATTAGGTATCCTATTATCTTTATGCACTATACCTACCCTTCATTGATCTCTTTCTCTTTCTCCTTCTCTCAATTCAATTTCAATTCAATTTTAAGGGCTTTATTGGCATGGGAAACATATGTTAACATTGCCAATGCAAGTGAAGTAGATAATAGCTCTCTCTCTCTCTCTCTCTCTCTCTTCGGCACATGGAGTTCAGTACCTGCGGTGCTGGGGGGTTGGTTGAGAAAGGGAAAGATACAGACTGTGTGTCTGTGCGTACTTGTTATTAATGCAGCGCGGTACTGTGTCTGTATAGTGTGCCTGGTGCTGCTGGTCATGTATGATTTATAACATGTGTTCCCAAACACAGGAGGTTGGTGGCACCTTAACTGCGGAGCACGGGCTTGTGGTAATGGCTGGAGTGGAATGAGTGGATACGTCCGACACAAAATTTGAAATTGTGTTTTTTTACATTGGATAAAAGTAGAGATTCAGAGCTCAAAAATGGGATATCATACACCCCAGTTGAGGAATAATGGGAGAGTAATTTTGCTTTGAAAGTTGATTAACTTGTAACCTCACTTTTGAGAAAAATGGCCCTTGGATGTTTTGGTACACCTACTGGAGAGCTCTTCTTTGTCTACACCCATTCAGCATCATTCACACCCTCTTAAGCTTTAGCCCCACCCAGTTCTTTAACCTGGTGAGGACAGACGTTCCGCTAGCAGAACCCCGTTCCGCCGGCGGAACCCCTAGCCAACAGCCAATGGCATCGCACAGCGCGAAATACAAAACCAACTAAAATACCACAACTCAATTTTCTCAAACACTCAACTATTTTACACCATTTTAAAGATAAGACTCTCGTTAATCTAACCACATTGTCCGATTTCAAAAAGGCTTTACAGCGAAAGCAAAACATTAGATTATGTCAGGAGAGTACCCAGCCAAAAAATAATCACACAGCCATTTTCAAAGCAAGCATATATGTCACAAAAACCAAAACCACAGCTAAATGCAGCACTAACCTTTGATGATCTTCATCAGATGACACTCCTAGGACATTATGTTATACAATACATGCATGTTTTGTTCAATCAAGTTCATATTTATATCAAAAACCAGCTTTTTACATTAGCATGTGACGTTCAGAACTAGCATACCCATCGAAAACTTCCGGTGAATTTACTAAATTACTCATGATAAACGTTCACAAAATACATAACAATTATTTTAAGAATTATAGATACAGAACTCCTTTATGCAATCGCGGTGTCAGATTTTAAAATAGCTTTTTGGCGAAAGCACATTTTGCAATATTCTGAGTACATAGCTCGGCCATCAAGGCTAGCTAATTTGACACCCACCAAGTATGGGACAACCTAAACTCAGAATTACTATTAGAAAAATTGGATTACCTTTGCTGTTCTTCGTCAGAATGCACTCCCAGAACTTCTACTTCAACAACAAATGTTGTTTTGGTTCCAAATAATCCATAGTTATATTCAAATAGCTCCGTTTTGTTCATGCGTTCAGGTCACTATCCTAAGGGTGACGCGCGAGTGCATTTCGTGACAAAAAATGTCAAAATATTCCATTACCATACTTAGAAGCATGTCAAACGCTGTTTAAAATCAATTTTTATGCTATTTTTCTCGTAAAATAGCGATAATATTCCAACCGGGCAACGCTGTAGTCATTCAAAGGCTGAAAGAAAAAAAAATTGTAGTCTCGTGACTGCGCATCTCCAGTGTCACTGTCCCCAGGCTGACCACTCACAAATTCTGATGCTGTTCTTCGCCCAGAGACAACAGACACCCCATTCTACTTTCTGGCGGCTTTAGAGAGCCAATGGAAGCCTTAGAAAATGTTACGTTACAGCACAGATGCTGTATTTTCGATAGAGATGCAACAGAAGGACAACAAATTGTCAGACAGGGCACTTCCTGTATGGAAACTTCTCAGGTTTTGGCCTGCCATATGAGCTCTGTTATACTCACAGACACCATTCAAACAGTTTTAGAAACTTTAGAGTGTTTTCTATCCAAATCTACTAATTATATGCATATTATAGTTTCTGGGCAGGAGTAGTAACCAGATTAAATCGGGTACGTTTTTTATCCGGCCGTGAAAATACTGCCCCCATCCCAAAGAAGTTAAGGATTCACATGTGAGGCCATGTACTTAAACAACCAAAGATTTCAAGACTAAAGGTAGATTTATACTACGTGTGTGTTTGTAAATTCAATCTGGAGTGCCAGAGTATGCACTCTGGGCGTTTGTAAACTCAGAGCGTTATCAGATTGTCCGTTCGTAAATTCAGAGCGTTTCGCTCTCTGAGCGTTCAGAGTGCACACTGGACGCTCTGGTCGAGGAGTAGGGTTGATCCGAGCGTTCTGCAGTCAAGCACCCAAGCTACCTGGCTAACGTTGACATACTTTAACTTCCAGACATAAATGAGGGAACACCTCACTCTGAGTATTTTACTCGCCCTAGCAGAGCTGGTTAGGCTGTTTTTATGTTATCCAGAGCGTTGGTGACTGCAACTGTGCTGCTTGCAACAATTTAATTACGCTTTTTTGCAAACGTTTCCTGACACTGGCCATATTCAACGGGTGTTGAGCGTTCATAAATTCGTTAGACGTAACTGTGCCAGAACACAGAATAACTATCAAAAGTTATCACAGTGACATCATGAACATTCTATTGAAATGGTTACTTGCATAGTGGAGTCTTTTGTTTAGACATGTAGCTAGCTAGCTAGCTAAACAACAAGCCATAATCCCAACTCATTATGTTACTACCCTGCATGAATCTGCAGGTAGCTAAACCACCAGGTTCTAGCTAACATTGACTAGCAATGCAAATGTCTCAGATACTAATAATATTACCACACAGATCATACACATAACATTAGCTAGCGAGCCAGCAACTAACGTTAGCTAGATAGCTAACAGTACACTTTAACTTGAAATGAAAATGACTTTCTGACAAAATTACAAACGTGTAACATCTGAAAATGTAGCTAGCTAGACTATCTTACTCGTATACATAGACACTTCTCCCTCTCTGTCACGGATGCCATAGTTGCCTTAGTTTGAAGTGGTAATCCGGAGACAGGTATTTTATATAACAGCCTTCTGTGTGTTCTCTTTTCGACTCAGTTCGTAATTTAACAATTTTATTTCCAGATGGCAAATGTATTTACAAATGGCATGCAAGTTTGTTATTAAGGCACATGAAAGTTCACATGTTCCAGAAAGCATTTCTGCCCAAAAACGCATTTTGATTAAAAAAATTAAGTTTATGTTCAAATGGCTCTGCTGTGAAGTAGTGACGCACGACATACGCTTAGTTTCCTGAAATGAGTCACATATGAGCTATCTGGATATCTGACTGTAGTAACCCAAAGCTGTGATTCTCTCTTTCTGTAACTATCCCCAATCCTGACTGGTTCATATTGTGAGTGACAGACTCAAAAGATAGCCCCCTCAGGTCCACTGATGTTCTTGCTTCTGTCAGATGGGGGATTTGACATACTTTAAACCTCATACACATGCTCCTTGAAGGAAAGCACATTTCACATACACAGATGTAGGGCATCTCATATCTGACGCAAAGGAAGCTTTTAATGCCAGATTGGCAGGGAATAGAACTTAGCTCAGGGGGACAGACAGAGGGATGGCGGGAGAGAGAGAGGGGGTAAGGGGGAAAAAGAAATCAGAGAGAGAGTCTCCTGGATACAAACATACACACACAGCTCTGTATTACTTTACTTGTGAGGACTTTTTTACCCTAATCAAACCCTTACGATAACCCTAATTCTAACCCTCAACCTAACCCGAAGGACTTTGTGCGCTGAGGTGGGAGGGGTGGCAATATCTGAGGTGTGTCTTTTAAAACATGTGCCAATTTCAGGCAGCGCTGGTGGGGATATTTAAGACCAACCAAAAGCTGGTCATAGCGGTTATGGCATGGATCTTGACGTTGGAAGCACAGCCTATCCAGCCGTGATGCACAATGCCCGTATGCGCATGGAGCAAGAGAGATGTGCATTTTCCCCCCATTTATTTTAATTTGATTAAAAACCAAGCATAGCCTCCCCTCCTCTCAATGAAGGCTGTTTCGTAATGCCCAAGAGAGAGAGATACTAACTTACTTATCTTGGACACATTCTATAACTATTCTCACAATGATATAGTTTGCACACGAACCGCCCGTTTGGAAAAATAAATAGAGTTGACTCTTCCATTCGCTCCAGTGGGGCGATTAGTGTGGTGTACTACGGGGATTTGAGACTCGTAGTAAGATGGGATGGTTTGAAGAGTTCGAGATATTTAACCCAGGACAGCTAATCAGCTGTACCAGTGATTGTCTGAGACGGGAGTTTGTCGCCAAGAAGTACTCTATATTTTATTTAACTAGGAAAGTCAGTTAAGAACATTCTTATTTACAATGACGGCCTAGCAACAGTGAGTTAACTGCCTTGTTCAGGGGCAGAACGATAGATTTTTACCTTGTCAGCTCGGGGATTCAATCTAGCAACCTTTCAGTTACTGGCCCAACACTCTAACCACTAGGCTACCTGTCGCCCCAAAAGCACTGAACCAGTCGTACGTGATGTGATCATGGTTCAAGACTTCTAATAAATTTCTGTCATGGTTTCACCTGTCACCAGAGGGCGACCATCCTAGAGACATTAACGACACTCAGGTGTGTCCTATTTACTCATTATGATTTCCCTGTTAAAGGAGGTGTGTTTTCTGTTGTTCTTTTCTGAAGCGTGTGCGTTTGTCTCCTGAGTGAGTTTGAGACTTAGTGTTTGTTGTTTTCCCAGTGTTACTGTGATCCTTCCGTTACCATTTCTCAGTAAAGTATTATGCTTATCCTTAACAACTGATTCCTCGTCTGGTCTCATCTCTGCACCTGGTCCAACCTCACCATATCACAGCAAGCTTCAGCCTACAACATGGACCCAGCAGAGGTCAGTCAGGTCAAGAATATTGTAACCCACCAAGGAGCACTGCTGGGGCGGCAGCAAGAACAACTCTTCCAGATATCAGAAAGCCTCCGGGCAATTACCGACTCCCTCCAACCACAGTTCAACCCCAACCCAGGAGCAGCCAATGCCCAAGTCTCCTCACCCAGTGCTACAGGCGTTGCCGTAGTTCCTCCAGGGAACCTGCACCGGGAACCCAAGATCCCAGCCCCTGAGTTGTATGACGGCCACCCTGGAGGATGCAAGGGGTTCCTCACCCAGTGCTCTCTGGTGTTCGAGCTACCGTCCTCTTCGTTCCACACCGATAGCGCCATTATCGCCTATATAATCTCTACTCTCGGGCAAGGCCCTGGGGTGGGAAATGGCAGTGTGGGAACAGCAGCCACCATCCTGCAGCTCCATATTAGCCTTCGCTGCGACAAGTCTTCAACCACCCAGTCGGCGGACGAGAAGCGACCAGCCGACCGTTCAACATCCGCCAAAGGGCCAGACCAGTGGCTGACTTCGCCATTGAGTTCCGCACCCTCACCGCTGAGAGTGGATTGCTTTTCACCAGGGGTTGTCTAACTCCATTAAGGATGAACTGGCCTCTCGGGAACTGGGAGAGGACTTCAAGTCCCTGATAATGTTGGCAATCAGGATAGATGGCTGCCTCCGAGAACGCGTGAGACATCTAATTTTTGACACCACCCAAGTACCCTGGTTTTCTGAGCATCCCAAGCCCCCCGAACCCAGCATTGAGGAGCCCATGCAGCTGGGACACACACATCTGAGCCCACGGGAGCGTGACAGGCACACATGCACGAAGGCTGCTGCCTCTACTGCGGAAGCTCGGCCATCACCATGCTACATGCCCAGAGCTGACGGGAAAACACCAGGGCTCGCCAGGACAAGGGGAGACCCTGACGAGCTGTGCAGTTACCCCCTGGCTACCTATTCACCATCTGTCACTACCCGCAACCCTCCACTGGGACAACCGTCAGCACCAGATTCAAGCCTTCGTGGACTCCAGGGACTCAGATAATTTCATTGATCAGGACTTCACCAGAGAATTACAAATCCCCTGCATGAAATGTACAATCCCTCTGCAAATTCAAGCCCTCGGTGGATGCCCCATTGGCTCCAGCCAGGTGTAATATCAGACCAAACCCATTCTACTGCAGGTTGGGGTGAATCACTTAGAGACTCTTAGTTTTCTTTTGATCACGGCTCCCGAGAACCTTGGCTAGCACTACATAACCCACTACTCTCCTGGTCCACGGGACACATACTAGACTGGGGTAAGAACTGCCAGACTAAATGTCTAAGACCCCCACCTAGAGCCTCGCCACGCCCCTCTGCATCCATTGAAGACCAAGACTTCTCCGTTCTCCCACCCGAATACTTCGACCTCCGGGAGGCCTTCAGTAAGAGGCAAGCCGCCACCCTCTCTGCTCATCGACTGCGCCATGGAACTCCTATCTGGCTCCACCCCTCCCCCGGGGCCGTCTTTACTCCCTCTCGATCCCTGAAGCTGCAGTTATGGACAATTACATCCGGGAGTTGCTGGAGGCAGGTTTCAGGTGCGGCCCCAGCCGCAGAGCCAGGGCAACCACCACATAGTTGGTTGAAGTCCCGAATGAGTCCTGGATCCAGGATGTCCCGGGCAAGCACCCACACCCGCTCCTCAGGCCGTAGCCCTCCCAGTCCACCAGGTACTGCAGGGTGCCTTGAACCTGACGAGCCTCCAACAGGCGCCGGACCGTGTAGGCCAGGCGACCATTGACAAGTCGAGGGGGCAGAGGGGCAGGTGTGGGGGAAGAGAAAGGACTGGTCCTTACCAGCTTGAGATGGGAGACATGGAAGGATGGACAGACCCTTAAAGACCTGGGAAGCTGGAGACGATAGGTGACCGGGTTGATGCGACTCAGGATCTTGAATGGTCCTACATAGCGTGGAGCGAGCTTCTGCAAGTCCACCTTTAAGGGAAGATCACAGGTGGACAGCCACACCTGTTGACCCGGTTGGAGGAGCCGAAGAGGCTTTCAGTGCCGGTTTGCCTCGATTTGGTGTCGGGCAGATGAACAGAGTAAGGAGGATCGCGCTCTGATCCAGGTGAGTCAACATTGTCGAAGGAACGCCTCGGCTGATGGCACCACTGCTTCAGCATCTTGTTCAGGAAACGGGGGGGGACCCAAACTGACACTCGACTGGCGACAGTCCAGTGGACGAGTTTGGCAGTATGTTGTGAGCATACTCCGACCAGACAAGGAACATGCTTCAGTTGTTGGCCTGGGTGGAGATGAAACAGTGGAGGAACTCCCCCAAATCCTGGTTGGCCCGCTTTGTTTGCCCATTCGACTGTGGGTGGAACCCCAAGGAGAGACTCACCGATTTCCCCAACAGGGTCAGAAGGCTTTCCAGTACCGTGCAATGAACTGGGGCCCACGATCCGAGACAATGTCCTGGGGAAGTCAATGTAGTCGAAAGACATGGGTAAACATGAGATCAGCGGTCTCCTTCGCTGAGGGCAACTTGGGTAAGGCAATGAAATCGGCTGCCTTGGAGAACCGATCAACGACTACCAGGATAGTGTTAAGACCTTGGGATGGAGGTACCCCTGTGATAAAGTCTATGGACAGGTGGGACCAGGGCCGGCTGGGGATCGGCAGAGGTTGCAGCAACCCAGCCTGTTGCTGTCATGAGGACTTGCTTTGGGCACAGGTGAAACACATCCTCAATCATGTTGGGCCACCAGAATTTCCGCCTAAGGAACTCCAGTGTCCAATTAACCCCTGGAAGCCCAGTTAATTTAGAGGAGGGTCCCCATTTTAGCACTCGAGAACGGGCTGATCGCGGAACATAAAGTCTGTTAGTGCGACCCCCGCCGGGGTCAGGTTCTCGGGTCTGGGCTTGTCGGACCGAGATCTCTATACTCTATAACACAGGAGCCACAATGCGGGAGCTGGGCATGATGAGCTCAGTGTCCCTCTCCTCGCTAGAGACATCGTGTTGGCAGGACAGGCATCTGCTTTCTGATTCTTCGATCCCAGGCGATAAGCTAGTGAAGTTGAACCTGTTAAAAAACAGAGCCCACCTAGCCTGGCAAGCGTTCAATCTCCTGGCTTCTTGAATGGAGACCAAGTTCTTATGGTCCATCCAGATCATGAAAGGATGAGGTGCCCCCCTAACCAGTGTCTCCACCCCTCAAGGGCCCACTTGACTGCCAAGAGCTCCCGGTTGCCTACATCATAGTTGCGTTCCGCTTGGAAAGGCACATGGGTGTATTCTCTTGTCCCCCTCGTTCCGCTGTGAAAGGACTGCCCCTCTTCCGATGTTGGAGGCATCCACCTCTACCACGAAGGGGCAAATAAGATCACGATGAACGAGGATGGGTCCGGAGGTGAAATGTCCCTTGAGCTCCATAAATGCCCTGTCAGCCTTGGGAGTCCAGCCAAAACGGGTCTGGGTCTTGCGGGTTAGGGCCGTGAGAGGCGCTGCCACCGTACCAAAGTTCTGTAAAAATGCCTGTAATAATTGGCAAGCCCGAGGAACCGCTGGACTTGTTTGAGTGAGGCGGGACGGGGCCAGTCAGTAACCGTCCTAACCTTAACAGGGTCCATTTGGATGCTAGCGGTAGAGATAATGTGGCCCAGGAAACAGACTTGGGATACATGGAACTCACACTTCTCAATCTTGACGTTTAGTTGACTCTGCAGGAGGCGTCTCAGGACTTGGCAGATGTGCAGGATGTGTTCCGGAAGGGTCTTGGAGAAGATCAGGATGTCGTTGAGGTAAACAAAGACGAACCAATTCAACATATCCCTAAGAGTGTCATTGACCAATGCTTGGAAGACTGCCAGTGAGTTTGATAATCCGAATGGCATGACTAAATACTCATAGTGGCTACTAGGGGTGTTAAAGGCAGTTTTACATTCATCTCCCTCCCTGATTCTGACCAGATTGTAAGCGTTGCGGAGGTCCAGTTTGGTGAAGAATTGGGTCCCCTGGGCCAGCTCCAAGGCGGCGGACATAAGGGGTAGGGGGTAACGGTTCTTAATTGTGATCCTGTTTAACCCTCGGTAGTCGATGCAGGCACGCAGACCTCCAACCTCCATCCTTCAGGTTTCATTCGCGTGTGAGTTTGAGACTTAGTGTTTGTTGTTTTCCCAGTGTTACTGTGATCCTTCCATTACCATTTCTCAGTAAAGTATTATGCTTATCCTTAACAACTGATTCCTCGTCTGGCCTCTTTGCACTTGGTCCAACCTCACCATGTCACACTTTCTTCCTGAATGGAGAGTTCTATTTATTTGTGGCGTGTGTTAACCATCAGAGTGTTTTGGAGATTCCCTTCCACGTGTTGCAATCTGAGTGTAACAATGACACTGAGTTGAGATGCAGGTGAAACATTTAATAAAAAAACAAACATGAAAACGAGACAGCGTAACAGTAGCGATATAGCATGAACACAGGAACAATACCGACTGAGGAAGGAACCCAAGGGAGTGACAGATGAAGGAAAGGTAATCATGGAGGTAATGGAGTCCAGGTGAGTATCCTAACAATCTGCAGGTGCGCATAATGATGGATGCCAGGTGTACGTATTGATGAATCAAATCAAAACAAATGTTATTTGTCACATGCGCCGAATGCAACAGCTGTAGACCTTACAGTGAAATGCTTACTTACAAGCCCTTAACCAAAAATGCAGTTTTAAGAAAATGCAAAAAAAGTATGAGATAAGAATAACAAATAATGAAAAAGCAGCAGTAAAATAACAATAGCGGGGCTATATACAGGGGGTACCGGTACAGAGTCAATGTGCAGGTGTTGAGGTAATTAGGTCATAGATAATAACAGAGAGTAGCAGCAGTGTTGAAGGGGGGTCAATGAAAATAGTCTGGGTAGCCATTTGATTAGATGTTCAGGAGTCTTATGGCTTGGGGGTTGAAGTGTTTAGAAGACTCTTGGACCTAGACTTGGCACTCCGGTACCGCTTGCAGTGTGATGGCAGAGAGAACAGTTTATGACTAGGGTGGCTGGAGTCTTTAACAATTTTTAGGGCCTTTCTCTGACACTGCCTGGTATAGAGGTCCTGGATGGCAGGAAGCTTGGCCCCGGTGATGTACTGGGCCGTACGTACTACCCTCTGCAGTGCCTTGCGGTCGGAGTCCGAGCAATTGCCATACCAGGCAGCGATGCAACCCGTCAGGATGCTCTTAACGATGCAGCTGTCAAATCTTTTGAGGATCTGATCTTTTCAGTCTCCTGAGGAGGAATAGGTTGTCGTGCCCTCTTCACTACTGTCTTGGTGTGCTTGGACCATGTTCGTTTGTTGGTGATGTGGACGCCAAGGAACTTGAAGCTCTCAACCTGCTCCACTACAGCCCCGTCGATGACAATGGGGGAGTGCTTGGTCCTCCTTTTCCTGTAGTCCACAATCATCTCCTTTGTCTTGATCACGTTGAGGGAGAGGATTTTGTCCTGGCACCACACGGTCAGGTCTCTGACCTCCTCCCTATAGGCTGTCTTATCGTTGTCAGTGATCAGGCCTACCACTGTTGTGTTATGTGCAATCTTAATGATGGTGTTGGACTCGTGCCTGGCCATGCAGGGAGTACAGGAGGGGACTGAGCATGCACCCCTGAGGGGCCCCCGTGTTGAGGAAAAGCGTGGCGGATGTGTTGTTACCTACCCTTACCACCTGGGGGCAGCCTGTCAGGAAGTCCAGGATCCAGTTGCAGAGGGAGGTGTTCAGTCCCAGGGTCCTTAGCTTAGCGATGAGCTTTGAGGGCAATATGGTGTTAACCTCTCTAGGGCAGGCGGGACGAATTCGTCCCACCTACGTAACAGCCAGTTGAATCCTGTGGCGCGATTTTCAAATACCTTTGAAATGCTATTACTTCAATTTCTCAAACATATGACTATTTTACAGCTATTTACAGACAAGACTCTCGTTAATCTAACCACACTGTCCGATTTCAAAAAGGCTTTACAACGAAAGCAAAACATTAGATTATGTCAGCAGAGTACCCAGCCAGAAATAATCAGACACCCATTTTTCAAGCTAGCATATAATGTCACAAAAACCCAGAAGACAGCTAAATGCAGCACTAACCTTTGATGATCTTCATCAGATGACACACCTAGGACATTATGTTATACAAACATGCATGTTTTGTTCAATCAAGTTCATATTTATATCAAAAACCAGCTTTTTACATTAGCATGTGACGTTCAGAACTAGCATACCCCCGCAAACTTCCGGCGAATTTACTAACAATGTACTAAATTACTCACGGTAAACGTTCACAAAAAGCATAACAATTATTTTAAGAATTATAGATACATTACTGCTCTATGCACTCGATATGTCCGATTTTAAAATAGCTTTTCGGTGAAAGCACATTTTGCAATATTCTAAGTAGATAGCCGGGCTATCACAGGGCTAGCTATTTAGACACCCACCAAGTTTAGCCTTCACCAAAGTCAGATTTACTATTAGAAAAGTTTGATTACCTTTCCTGTTCTTCGTCAGAAAGCACTCCCAGGACTTCTACTTCAATAACAAATGTAGGTTTGGTCCAAAATAATCCATAGTTATGTTCCAACAGCGACGTTTTGTTCGTGCGTTCTAGACACTATCCCAATGGTAAATAACGGTCACGCGCACGGCGCATTTCGTGACAAAAGATTTCTAAATATTTCATTACCGTACTTCGAAGCATGTCAACTGCTGTTTAAAATCAATTTTTATGCCATTTTTCTCATAAAAAAGCGATAATATTCCGACCGGGAATCTGCAATTAGGTAAACAGCCGAAAGAAAATATATCACGGGGTCGACTCGGGCACGAGCCTAATTCCTTTGTCCTCTGATCGGCCACTTGGCAAAGGCGATTATGTGTTTCAGCCTGAGGCTGCCTCGTCATCGTTCAGGTTTTTCCAGGGCTCTGAGAGCCTATTGGAGCCGTAGGAAGTGTCACGTTACAGCTAAGATCCTGACTCTTCAATAAACAGAAGCAAGAACAACAACACCTTGTCAGACAGGCCACTTCCTGCATGAAATCTTCTCAGGTTTTTGCCTGCTATATGAGTTCTGTTATACTCACAGACACCATTCAAACAGTTTTAGAAACTTTAGGGTGTTTTCTATCCAAAGCCAATAATTATATGCATATTCTAGTTACTGGGCAGGAGTAGTAACCAGATTAAATCGGGTACGTTTTTTATCCGGCCGTGTAAATACTGCCCCCTACCCCCAACAGGTTAAACGCTGAGCTGTAGTCAATGAATAGCATTCTCACATAGATGTTCCTTTTGTCCAGCTGTGAAAGGGCAGTGTGGAGTGCAATAGAGATTGCATCATCTGTGGATCTGTTGGGGTGGTATGCAAATTGGAGTGGGTCTAGGGTTTCTGGGATAATGGTTTTGATGTGAGCCATGACCAGCCTTTCAAAGCATTTCATGGCAACAGACGCGAGTGCTACGGGTCGGAAGTCATTTAGGCAGGTTACCTTAGTGTTCATGAGCACAGGGACTATGGTGCTCTGCTTGAAACATGTGATATTACACACTCAGACAGGGAGAGATTGAAAATGTCAGTGAAGACACTTGCCAGTTGGCCAGCGCATACTCGGAGTACACATCCTGGTAATCTGTTTGGCCCTGCGGCCTTGTGAATGTTGACCTGTTTACAGGTCTTACTCACATCGGCTGTGGAGAGAGTGATCACACAGTCATCCGGAACAGCTGATGGTCTCATGCATGTTTCAATGTTACTTGCCCCGAAGCGAGCATAGAAGTTTTTTAGCTCGTCTGGTAGGCTCGTGTCACTGGGCAGCTCTCGGCTGTGCTTCCCTTTGTAGTCTGTAATAGTTTGCAAGCCCTGCCATGTCAGACTGAGGGACACCTGAGAGAGGCAAAGCCTGAAACCTTTTGTCGTCTTCACTCCTTTGTGTACCGAGCTCTGGTTGCGAGCTTGGTTGCTTGGTTGGGTAGTCATGCTGTAGCGCCTGACCGTTCTGGAATTCTTCCAAATGGTACCTAAGGGTGGTATTCCTCTGCATGGCAGAGTCCACTTGGGCGCTTAGTGCGACACTCACGTGTCTAGATTAAGTACTCTGTCTCCATTCGGCCTCATACTTGTCTGTCATGGTTTGCAGGTAGAGGTCTTGAGTGCGGAGTGAGCGATTGAGATTTCAGTGATGAGATTTCCTCCGCTTGCTTAGAAATATATATTTTTTCATCTTTCTCGCATTGGTTCTCTCTCATCAATAATTTGATCAGCAACTTCAATGAGTTCCTCTGTTTTTTTATCTAACTTGGTCATGGTGTTCATTAATTGAAAGTTTGGTTTGCAGCATTTGGACTAGAACATTACTGCTTTGAGTGTTGTTAATCAAAACTGCATGCATGTTATCAAGTTGTGCGCCCCTGTTTGTAGATAACTCGTCAGATTTATCTAGTTTTGCGTGGAATTCATCGTATTTAGTTTTGGCTAAATTGAGTTGTTCCTGTAGAAGATGAGTTTGTCGTCATAAGTTTCTGTTATTACTTTTAATTGTTCAGTTTTCAGAAGTAGTTCCACGGCTAGCAGTATTTTCGTCATTAGTTTCCCGGTTCTCTCCACCTGTCCCTTCATGTCTGCTGGCGGCCATACATCAGGGATAAACTGGAGAGAACCTTTACAAGGCCTGTGCCTGATGATCTATTTTGTAGGGCGTCTGTCGCAATTTCTGCTGTTGTCTTGCTTATGGCATAGTTTGGGTTTATATTGCTGCTGAGGTCAGTGATCAATCTGTCCATGGGTGCAGGTTCACTAATTAGCTTGGGAATGGGGGCCACCCCCTCTGACAGCTTGCACATTATTATAAAAAAATATGCATATTTTGGGGTTTTGAATCATTTGAAGCTGCAAAAACGATTTTAATCTATTTATAGACATTAATGAATTGTCAATACTGGATCAGTAATGTGGGAGTTGGATGTCAATGATTTTGCAAAAGCAAATTTAATTGATTAATCAATGTTAATAATTAATCATACCTTTATAGTCTATCTGAGAATTAACCTTTAATTAACCTGAAAGCGTCACTGTATCTAAGTTAATGTGGAAAAGTGTCAAATGTCTCATTGGTAGGAACAATTTAATTTGGTCCTTATCCAAATGATCAGCCTGGTAAAAGGTTTGTTTGCCTATTTAACTTCCTTCGAATGAGACAATGATTTCCAAAAAGTTGAGATTGGTTGGATATTATTGAAGTGTAACCAGTTGTTACAAATGTGAGAAGACATTGGCCCTCACATTGCCATTTTTTCAAAACAAAATTACTGCCGATTCTTCACCAGAAGGGGTCACTCACCCCTGAAAGCTGAACTCACAAGGGATTCCAGCAGAGGTGGGACTTCCATCACCCAAGGCACAGGGTTCCACCGTGAAAGCGAAAATCATACGGGATTCCTGCAAAGTGCGGAATTCCGATTTGAACAAAGGAAAATGGCTGCTCTCCCTTTGTTAGCTTAGCATCTAATGCAAAGCTAGCCATCCTTGTACAATAATGTTAACTTCTAAGCAGACCCAGGGTCCCCTTCAATACGGGACCAGGGTTTTACTTACGACATCTCGCGTAAAACCCAATGGGTGTTTTTTCTGGTGATGTTATCGGAACTCGCGATAACATAAATACTCACTGTGTATACTCACGCTTCTGAAGCGCGATAGACAGATATAATACTCCGCTTTCGCCAAACAAATATATCGTTAATCCTTAAATCGGCTGGGCCATATGTCCTAGCTCTAGGAATTAATACTCCACCATCTACACTGATCCTTAATCAGTATGCAACACCGGAGGCAATCTTTCTAGTACCTCAAAAGGAATCTCACACACACTCACTCTCAACGGTAATCCTGCCTATAGCTCCAATGTAATCTGCTACACAATTCATAAAGACTGCAAGACCTAATTCTGTTTTAGATGCCTCAAACTGGGCACCAATATGTCATGACTTTACTTTCATGAATATGACTGTTATTTATTTAATCCACTAACTATGTTAAACTGTAACCCGATTAAATGAATCATGTAACAATTAACTCATTAGGATTTGGGGCACTACGGAAGAGGTTGTTTAAAGAGTTACCATCTCCCGAATTAAACTCTAAGGTATATATCTATTTCATAAAAAAACAGTCATCTTATTAATCATGATCTCTTATCATATCATCCTTCTGACCAGTCATTTTGCATTTATTTTATTTCACCTTTATTTAACCAGGTAGGCTAGTTAACCTGTTTGAGATAGGGGGAAGTATTTTCACGGCCGGATAAAAAACGTACCCAATTTAATCTGGTTACTACTCCTGCCCAGAAACTAGAATGTGCATATAATTAGTAGATTTGGATAGAAAACACTCTCAAGTTTCAAAACTGTTTGAATGGTGTCTGTGAGTATAACAGATCTCATATGGCAGGCCAAAACCTGAGATGATTCTATACAGGAAGTGCCCTGTCTGACAATTTGTTGTCCTTCTGTAGCATCTCTATCGAAAATACAGCATCTGTGCTGTAACGTGACATTTTCTAAGGCTTCCATTGGCAGTCTCTGGGCGAAGAACAGCAGGATAATTTGTTAGTGGTCAGCCTGGAAACAGTGACACTGGAGATGCGCGTCCACGAGACTACTCCATTTTTTTCTTTCAGCCTTTGAATGAATACAATGTCGCCCGGTTGGAATATTATCGCTATTTTATGAGAAAAAATAGCATAAAAATTGATTTTAAACAGCGTTTGACATGCTTCGAAGTACGGTAATGGAATATTTTGAAATGCGCTCCCGTGTCACCCTTCGGATAGTGACCTGAACGCACGAACAAAACGGAGCTATTTGAATATAACTATGGATTATTTGGAACCAAAACAACATTTGCTGTTGAAGTAGAAGTCCTGGGAGTGCATTCTGACAAAGAACAGCAAAGGTAATCCAATTTTTCTTCTAGTAATTCTGAGTTTAGTGAGCACCAAACTTGGTGGGTGTCAAATTAGCTAGCCTGTGATGGCCGAGCTATCTACTCAGAATATTGCAAAATGTGCTTTTGCAGAAAAGCTATTTTAAAATCTGACACCGCGATTGCATAAAGGAGTTCTGTATCTATAATTCTTAAAATAATTGTAAACACCATGGGACCCCACGCAGCGGTATGACGGCTGCGTGGGGTCCCATGGTGTTTATACTTGCGTACTATTGTTTGTACAGATGAACGTGGTACCTTCAGGCATTCGGAAGTTGCTCCCAAGGACGAACCAGATTAGTGGCGGTCTACTATTGTTTTTCTGAGGTCTTGGCTGATTTCTTTAGATTTTCTCATGATGTCAAGAAAAGAGGCACTGCGTTTGAAGGTAAGCCTTGAAATATATCCACAGGTACACCTCCAATTGACTGAAATTATGTAAATTAGCCTATCAGAAGCTTCTAAAGCCATGACATAATTTTCTGGAATTTTCCAAGCTGTTTAAAGGCACAGTCAACTTAGTGTATTTAAACTTCTGACCCACTGGAATTGTGATACAGTGAATTATAAGTGAAATAATCTGTTTGTAAACAATTGTTGGAAAAATTACTTGTGTCAGGTACAAAGTAGATGTCCTAACCGACGATAGTTTGTTAACAAGACATTTGTGGAGTGGTTGAAAAACGAGTGTTAATGACTCCAACCTAAGTGTATGTAAACTTCCGACTTCAACTGTATGTTCTTATAAAGGTAGTCAATGTAACTTGGAACGTAACATATGTTGAATCCGCTTTAAAAAAGATGCCAAGTTCTATGGGGGTAAAATAAGGATGATATTTCATGATAATGTACAGTACCAGTCAAAAGTTTGGACACACTCTTGGCATTCTCTCAACCAGCTTCATAGTTACCTGGAATGCATTTCAATTAACAGGTGTGCTTTGTTAAAAGTTCATTTGTGAAATTTCTTTCCTTCTTAATGCGTTTGAGGATATCAGTTGTGTTGTGACAAGCTAGGGGTGGTATACAGAAGATAGCCCTATTTGGTAAAAGACAAAGTCCATGTTAGGGCAAGAACAGCTCAAATAAGCAAAGAGAAACACTTTACGACATGAAAGTCAGTCAATCCGAAAAATTTCAAGAACAAGTTTCTTAAAGTGCAGACGCAAAAACCATCAAGCTCTATGATGAAACTGGCTCTCATGAGGACCGACACAGGAAATTAAGACCCAGAGTTACCTCTGCTGCAGAAGATACGTTCATTAGAGTTAACTGCACCTCAGACTGCAGCCCAAATAAATGCTTTACAGAGTTCAAGTAACAGACACATCTCAACATCAACTGTATAGAGGAGACTGCATGAATCAGGCCTTCATGGTCAAATTGCTGCAAAGAAACCACTACTGAAGGACACCAATAAGAAGAAAAGACTTGCTTGGGCCAAGAAACACGAGCAATAGACATTAGACCAGTGGAAATCTGTCCTTTGGTCTGATGAGTCTAAATTAGTGATTTGTGAGACGCAGAGTAGGTGTGTGGTTCCCGCATGTGTGGTTCACACTGTGAAGCATAGAGGAGGAGGTGTGGGGGTGCTTTGCTGGTGACACTGATTTATTTGGAATTCAAGGCACACTGAACCAGCATGTCTACCACAGCATTCTGCAGCGATACGCCATCCCATCTGGTTTACGCTTAGTGGGACTATCATTTGTTTTTCAACAGGACAATGACCCGACACACCTCCAGACTGTGTAAGGGCTATTTGACCAAGAAGGAGAGTGATGGAGTGCTGCATCAGATGACCTAGCCTCAACAATCACATGACCTCAACCCACTTTAGATGGTTTGGGATGAGTTGGACCATAGAATGAAGGTAAAGCAACCAACAAGTGCTCAACAAATGTGGGAACTGCTTCAAGACTGTTGGAATAGGCATTCCAGGTGAAGCTGGTTGAGAGAATACCAAGAGTGTGCAAAGCTGTCATCAAGGCAGTGGGTTGAAGAATCTAACATATTAAATATATTTTGATATGTTTAATACTTTTTTGGTTACTACATGATTCCATGTGTTATTTCATAGTTTTGATGTCCTCACTATTATTCTACAATGTAGAAAATAGTAAAAATAAAGAAAAACCCTTGAATGAATAGGTGTGTCCAAACTTTTGACTGGTACTTTCTATAGGGGACAAGAATACCGTTATATGCCTTTTGCCAAACACACATATCGCTAAACAATTACTGGTACAGTTTCAACATGATGATCCTCTCCTCATTTCGACCCACATAATGCACATGCATCAATATTATCTAGGAGGCACCTGTTTGAACACTAGTTAGGTTTCCATCCAATCGGCGACAGACTTTCATGCAAATGTAACAAAATATGCATAAAGAAAATATGCACATTTTCCCACCAGTGGTGTGTTTCCACCAAACGGACTTGTTGCGGGTAGAAATCAGTGTGTGATGATGTAGTCCACACAAAATGTAATTATTCGCTTAAGTTTTCATGTATCGAATAAAAATCTAAAGTTCTATTTGTTTCCATTGCATTTTCAACTTTACCATAGTTTTATCACAAAAAGTGTTGCGTTAAATAGCAAATGTGGTTCCCATCAGCTCCAGAGTGGCGCAGCAATCTAAGGCACTGCATCTCAGTGCAAGAGGCGTCACTATAGTACCTGTTTCGAATTCAGGCTGTATCACATCCGGTTGTGATTGGGAGTCTCATAGGGCGGCACACAATTGGCCCAGCGTCGTTGAGGTTTGGCCGGAGTAGGCCGTCATTGTAAATAATATTTTTTTTCTTAACTGACTTGCCTAGTTAAATAAAGGTTTAATACAAAAAATGAAAAACAAATGTGCCTACTCTAGTCGTGGCATGTGTGCTGTAGTCAACAACTCGCAGATACAGTGCAGGTAGGCAAGTCTACATGATGATATTATTACGGATAACAGCAAGAATATTTTTTGGGGGTCAAATAGCAGTGAAGCATCGATCCTCATGTCACCAGAATCAGACCCTCGATATTTACTGGAAAGGACCATCAAGATCACCATGCACTTTCACCACCCTGTGGATTTCATCCGTAGCTTAATAAACTGTATGGTTTCCCAAGTCGTCCACAGCCATTTCTCGCATAATACATTTTACCGAACAAACAAATGATTTGTCGGCATTTATAACATTTTTCCCGAAACATCCTGTTTCCATCACAGCTGTCGTGATTTTTACATTTACATTTACATTTAAGTCATTTAGCAGACGCTCTTATCCAGAGCGACTTACAAATTGGTGCATTCACCTATAATATCCAGTAGAACAACCACTTTACAATAGTGCATCTAAATCTTTTAAAGGGGGGGGGGGGGGTTAGAATACGGTATGAAAACCGTGGATGGAAATGTGGTTACTTTTAACAGAAATGTACACATATGCACCTGAACCTCCTGCTGAATCTTAGCACTTAACACCCCTACGCTATATTTCTACACAGATCATTCAGAAGAAATGGTCAGTTTGACTTGTATGCGGTGGCCTTTCTAATTAAAACGTGTCTCAAGTGCTGAGGAACCTTGAGCAAGATGGAGAGCGGGTTCAATAGCACTCAGCAGCCAGGTGTTTGTTTTCACCACTTCACATCAAAAAAGTCTCATCCAGTAATGACACCTAAATGGCCTTCTGCGCTTTGATCTCGCCACCAAGCGATGAGGCGTTGTAGAAACCCAAGTTATCCTGTTTCACTTTGAGATGTGTGAAGACATTGGCTGAAAGAATTTGAAATATTTGTCACGATAGAAAAATAATACCAGTCTGAAAAGGAACTCGATAGTAGGAAAATATAGAATTTATGGTATGTATAGTGCATGATACTTGCATATATGCATTTCTAAAAACAAAAGATGGAGATTTGCTTTAGACGGTGGGGTGACAGATTGATGGTCAAGAGTCCACTTGGCCTTCAGCTGTAGCGTGTCTGCCTCTATCATACAGAGCCAGATTTCACTGACTGGGGTTCAGAGGTCAAGGATAGCTGACACACAGCCATACCCTGGACACCCTCCAAACCGTGGCTTTGTCCCAAATTGCACCATATTCTCCATATAGTGCACTGGTCAAAAACAAATAATGTCGCTCAAACAGAAGGGGGAACTAACAAAGAGTCACTGACAACAACCAAAACGAAACAGATGGGTTTTAGGAGGGGTTCTGAAAGACACTCATGGGGGTGTCCATTGAAAGTTGACTAGCAACAATAACTGGAACCTAAAAGACAACCCCCATGAACACCCACCAAACTTGGAGGAAAACAAATTCAGACAAAGTATTGTTTGTCTAGACATCAAAATAGGAATAGCCAACTAAAGATGTTAACGCTCTGCATCTAACAAGACAACTGGAGTACTGGGCCAGCCACTCTTAAATAGCACCTGGGCCAGCACAGATGAAACACTTTCCCACTAATGAGATGAACAAGACAGCACAGGTGTAACACATACTGACTAACGATGTGATGCCAATCGGTACATCCTAAGTGCTAACGTACTAAAGTCCAACCTCAAAACATAAAAGGAAAAACCAAAGCCTGTAATAATATCCAATTCCCTCTCTTCTCTCTAAGTCTGAGTCACTGCTTTAACAGAATGTCAATAACAATGCAGGAAGGTTGAATTAGTCTCCAGTATCTCTCTGCTCTCCTCTCTCTCCCCTCCTTGACCCTCTTTCTTCACTGTCACTGACGTCTAGAGTTTAAGTACTCAGGTTGTGCTGTAGAGATGACTGGTTTCTCCCCAGTGTACAGTTAGCCAGTGTGCTAGCACTAACAGTCAGTCCCCGTCCAACCCTCCAACTCACCACCTCCCACTTCTTCATCCCCCTCCTCCCTTTTTCTCTCTCTCCCCTTCTCTCTCCTTCACTCTCTCACTTGGCTTCATATTGATCTGAATTCCTTTGTTTCTTATTGATCCGCCACTCCACCCTCTGCCGCATTAAACAAACATAAAGACACACACACACACACACACACACACACACACACACACACACACACACACACACACACACACACACACACACACACACACACACACACACACACACACACACACACACACACACACACACACACACACACACACACACACACCCACTCACATAGGACATATGTCAACTGCGTCAATGCATGCACGTTGTGAAGACAGGTCTGTATCTGAATTGTATTGAATGGAAATAACACTATGCATGCATAAATATGCACTCACTCAGCGCTATTCCCGTCAATGTGTGTATGTCTCTATCTCTCTCTGTCCCACACACACCTGCGGACACACTTAAAAAGGTCTCTCCTAAATGATCAGACAAGCTAATGACACAGAATGGAGACCAGATTCCATATTGACCCAACACTCCAGAGCTGAATTGAAAACAGAGAGTCAGACCTTGCAGGTAACACAATTAGGCTAAAGCTGCTGTTCATTTTTCAGTGTTGACGTTTTTGAAGGGGCTTTACATTTTTGTTTAGTGTTGCATTGTCATTGTTGTTTTTTGACGACACTGGCACCACACATACAATTCATTCATAGAAGGATGTCTACAATCTTAGAAAAAAAAGAGAACCTTTTGAAGAACCCGTTTTAGTTCCATACTGTATAGAACCATTTTGGTTCCAGGTAGAACTATCTTGGGTTCCATGTAGAATCCTTTCCACAGAGGGTTCTACATGGAACCCAAAAGGGTTCTCCTATGGGGACAGCCAGAGAACCCCTTTGGGACACTTTTCTAAGAGTGTAGTATGCATGGGGAAGTATGAAGGACACAAGTGAACTCAATGAGTATCCAGACCCGAGATTCACTTGAAAATACACTTTAAGAAGCATCAATATTTTAGGCTCAACTTCCTTCTTGCCGATTCAGAGCCAGAATGATGTGTCTCTGATAATGACCCCCTGACAGGTTGTCTGACCTCCCAAACCATCCCCCCTCACAATCTCTGGTTGGTGGCATCAAGTTGCCGTAACACCTGACTGTTTAGCCTGGTCTTTGACCTCCTTTAAGGGCATGCTGTGCTCAATCAGACATCTCCAGCCATGGTTTCAATTCAAAGGGATGGGAGAGGCAGGGGAAGGGGCAACGCTTCCTCTGGTGATGTTAGATCAAGATGCACTGCAGGCAACACTGATCACTTACTAAAGGTGTCCGCATGCTTCCCATCTGAAACAGTTTGGAACAGTTTGTGCATATATTATGATGACATTTTGTGACGTTGCTATTCGTTTTGTCCTTCGGCAAGAGTTTTTTCAGCTGTTCGTGCACACAAAAATGTTTGAGGCAAACCGAAGTTCGGAAGTTACATTTTTTTACGTTTTTGTTGGTTTTGGCCTTCGAGTTTTTTTAGGGCTGTTCGGAAGGCGAAGTCTACGCCCCTTCATCGGTAATTGGTCAACAGTAAGGATTATTCAATGAAGAGTTTGTTGTCATTCAAAGATAGACGACTCGTTTTCATATACATTTTTTCATTTGAGAAATACTGCACCAAACATCCTAGTTAAATATAAAAATGTGCGACTAAGATCTCCTTGGCAAAAATGTAAAAGTGAATGACATATCTTGAGTGTTTTCTGGCTATATTTACATTACATTTTTACATTTCAGTCATTTAGCAGACACTCTTATCCAGAGCGACTTACATTTCATATATATATATTTTTCCGTACTGGCTCCCCGTGGGAATCGAACCCACAACCCTGGCGTTGAAAACACCATGCGTTGCAAACACCATGCTCTACCAACTGAGCTACAGGGAAGGCCATGCGTCTCCAGATTGAAAAACAGTATTAAGGGTGCTTTTTGTTCTTGTTTTTTTAAGCCAAGTTGTTTTCAAGCGAAGGTCGAAGGTAAGCAAGGACACTCGTTCGGTTCGCCGCACCGAGTTCAGCTAGGTGCCAGCTGAACCGAAGCATGCAGAGGCCTTAAGTGCATGCAAACACTGTGTTGAGATGTTATAATTATTTCATTTGTTTGGCTCACTACTATTTAATTTATAATGTCGGATTGTGTTGTTCATCATTGTTCATGTATTATTCATCATTATTGTCTTAAAGCATCTCTTCATGGCTTTGTATGTCATATTCTATTCAGTCTTTGTCAATAGCACAACATCATTGTAATATTTTCACTCTTCCATTTTCCCTTTCATTATCTAAACAGATAATATTGCAGATATACTCTGTTTCCTGACTACAATATGTAACTTTTTGGTCAACCTGACCAAATTCGCATTGAAATTTGTGTTATAGATCTTTCATTCCCATTGAAGGCAAGTCTAATAAGCTGTATATATGTTCTATGTGTGCTATTTCTATTCTTCCCGTTCTGAAATGTTGTTTTTGCTCTTTTTCTTTGGTTTTGTACACCAGCTTCAAACAGCTAAATATACAATAATTTTGGTTCTGGAAAATATATTTCACAGCAGTTTAGATGGTACAATGATTCTCTACACAATGACTGCTTGTTTTGTCAAAAACTGAAATTAGGCAAACTATTAGAATTGTAATGATTTCTGCATAGTGTATCTTTAAGACTATGAGCTAATATCTTTTTGGTTCAATGCGTTTACTCTACTATTGTTATTTATTGTTCAAAGATTACATTATCCAATGCTCTATGTTTCCATCGGAAATAGCACTGGACAAAGTCAGGTCTGAACTGTGGACATATGAATTGATTTATTAATAGATAATAATAAACAGCGTATTCTCTGTTGCTTTCAGGAATGCTGTGGTCTACTCTTGTCTTGAGTCTGTGGAAACTTCCCACTAAGGAGGAACAATGGAAAGAATTTCAGTCCAGCCTCAGTAAGGTAAAGCTGCCTCCAATCTTTCTCTCTCTCTCTCTCTCTCTCTCTCTCTCACCCTTTTTTTCACACCCTCTTTTTCTCTTTCCCTCTCTCGCGCTCTCTCTCTTTGTCTCCTCTCTCTCTCTCTCTCACACACACACACACACACACACACACACACACACACACACACACACACACACACACACACACACACACACACACACACACACACACACACACAGAGAGAGAGAGAGAGAGAGACAGAAACACGCACATCTACACACATATGTGAATGTTCTGGCAACTTCAAATCTCATTCCACTCACAAACACTCCCACTAATAGCTATTTCAAACAGATGGTAAAATATCTAATTTACATAAAATATCAAATAATGAGCTATATCAACTCTTTCAATGGGCTTTATTAGAATTGGGTACAAGTACATTGACTTACATAGGCTACAAAAACACATGTTCCACACGTGCACACACACTCACAGGATTGGCACAATACCCATAGCAACTGAAAACTGCGCCATAGTAACTATTGGGCATCTTGCCAAGCCATTGAGGTTGCCAGGCAGTGTCAGTGTTCCCATGGTAACATCTTATGCTGCCTTTGTAAATATGGGAGAGAGAAATGGGGGAAGAGAATAGAGGGGTTGGGACTACTACAGCATCTCGTATCATCTTGAGAAAGCTAATCATTTATGGTCTGGGAGTAGCAGATACTTACCCTGGCCTTGAATCAAGTTGTCATCTGGCTGAAGAGGGAAAGTTTGTCTGCGGGGTGGTCTGAGCCTTGCTCTCCCATACAGAGAACCAGACCCAAACTCTAAAGAGGACAAGGGACTGAATATGACTCCGGAGAGGAGTATAACACATTCCAGCATCCTCCCCAACGTCTAACGGTCAAATAAACACACTCTCAAAAACGTTCTGAAAATAAAAGTTAAAATAATTACCACATATCCACACAGTATACACAGTTTATACTCCCACCTGCCTCAGCTCTGGTGAGGTAATGCGTGTCATGTCGACTTGCCATCCAACTCAATCTGCTTTTCCAGTTAGAAGAGGAGACAATGATAGATTGAGTTAAGACTCTCCACTCAACAATGTATTTGTTGCCATGCAGACTTCATGGACTCTGCTCACTGGCTGTCTGGGTTTTGCCACACACAGTGGCTTAGTTGTCTGTCACTCAAATCACAGTGGAGACACGTTAAGTCTTAAGACGTGTCATTTTTTAAGTGTGTCAAAGGTGTATCTGTCACCTGAGCTCATTATTTTTAGCTTTGTATCCAGAGAATTACCTCAGTGATTGACAAAGATCAGACAGGCATGTTTGATACCAATGCAGCTGTCACGTCGCTCTAGTGTCTCTATCCAGTCAAGTCAGAAGCATATAAATTCAAAAGCTTTTGTTTTGCGTTCCCTCCCTGTTAAGTCAAACTGTGTTTTAAATGTATTATCTTCCTCAAATCTCATTTAAGACTTTGTCAATCTCTCAACTTTTGACTACAAGAACAGATGTTAAGTTTATTCTTTTAACAAACAAACAAGCTTTGGTTACTTTTTTTTCGTTCTCTTCCTTATGTCCTTAATGGATAAAAAAATGTAACTGCTGGTTACTCAGAAGGGGGGCCAATGTCCTTCTATCTTCAGTGAATATCCAGTGGGACACTGTTTGAGTCCCAAAAGGCACCCTATTCCCTATATAGTGCACTACTCTCGGCCCTGGTCAATGGCTGTGCACTATATTGGGAAAACGGTGTCATTTGGGACGTAGACACTGTTAGTTACAGAGACGGGCTGGGAGGGAGCCACCCACTGTGAAACAGCTGGAAAGTTTGACCATCCATCAGTCAACTGTGCAGTGCCAAATTTGGATTCTGTCGACGGATGTGCTTCCCTCTCTCACCTTAACAAGCCCAACTCTGGTGTCTGGTGCAAAGTCACAGATTCCCAGACAGAGCCTAATAAGTGCATGTACTGTCACTTTTTGAATATACAGAGAGGAATTTATAATTCTTTATTATATCTAAATATTCTTCAGCAATATTTTTCTTGACGGTGGAGCTCTATGCTATGATCCTCCAACCCTCCCAATCAAGTTGTTTGAATAGTAATCTACAATAGCTTCACATAACCCCAAACCAACTGGGGTTCATAAACCATAGACTGCCATCCAACGCAAGGGCTTTCCATCAGACTTACATTGGCACACAAACACACACACAAACAGACTGGCAGAGAAATGGCATTGGCACAACCATGCTGCATACACTCGTGATTCGACTACGAATGAGACAGTGAGAGAGATTGAAAGGGGAGGAGCGGAATCAAGGGGATGAAGAAGAGAGACCTGTATGAAAAGAGAGATTGTCCAACAACAACAAAAAGAGCTGGAAAAGATTTCTCAGACAAATGTTTGGCAATGAAGGGCAACTGAGAGGCACTTAGAGACCGGGGAAGCCAGCCAATGAAAGCGAATGAAGGGTAGACAGACGGTCGGCTTTGTGGGGTAGACTGAAGGAGAAAGAAAGAAAGAAAGAAAGAAAGAAAGAAAGAAAGAAAGAAAGAAAGAAAGAAAGAAAGAAAGAAAGAAAGAAAGAAAGAAAGAAAAAGAAGTGGCGATTGGGGTTTGCAGTTGAATGCCATCCAACATGAGTAAAAAAAAGAAAAAGATTATGATCTGTAATGTCTCCACTGATCATACTTTCATAGTAGGATACTGTTTGAAATTGGCACTAAATCTATTGAAGGGCATAATAGTTGGTCTTTCCCACCTGATATATCTGTATAATATATCAAATGAAGGGTAGAATCACTTAGCAAGATAGCTGGCGCACTGGCTCTGGTGATGGCATTTATGCTCATACATAGTCCTAGACAAAAAGCCACTGACGTAATTGTCGCAATATGAATATCCCAGTCAATATGCATCAGTTGACATGAAACCTTGATCCCACTCCTCAACCTTTTGGTCAACAGAAATTCAGTAAAGCTTTAGCTAGCCAACTCAGAAGTGAAGGATGTTTTTTTGGCGCATTAACCAAGCTGAATGGGGAGACTAGCAAAGCTGTGTAGCTATCAAGTAATCAGTGAGTCCTTCAGGCACAAAGGAAGAGTGTCAAAACACCACAATTGACTTCCAACAACAGCCAATTTAGTGCTTTTATCGGAGAGGAAAAGATCTGTACCTCACTCTGCAGTCATAAGTCTGTACGTGCCTATCAAAATCAGCTCCCTATGTTGTGCAGTGAGATAGATTGACCTAATGGCGCTCACAAATGTTGTCATTAATATTGAGCTGTAGATCTGTAACCCATGATTACTCATATTTTACAACAAAAAATTAAACTTGGATCTACCATCAGGGCAAGTGTTGCTTCATTGATCAGATTGAGAGAAGGGAGTATAATATAGTAGTACATATTATGTACTCCCTGCTTTAGGCACTCCCATATGATTATTAAGACAGAATGTCTACTGATACAATAATTAATGTTGTGGTGATTGAAAGAGTCTGCTAAAAGAAGATATCTAGCATCATCATTTCCAAATCACTACACTCTATGTCTTGATCAATCTTATTGCCATCAGTTGATAGTCTAGTGAAGAGTGAGCCTACAGACCTTTTTACCTGAGTAAAGTGATGATTATCAATTCACAGAGAGACAATACTTACATTCTGATGTTCTTTTTGTGGGAGAAGAAAGAGAAAGTGAGAGAAAAATGATGAGTCTGAACCCAGCATTTCTAGACTGCTTTAGAACAATGAAATATTCTCAGTATTCAAGGGGGTGAAGATTTTGGATGCACCACATTATTGTTGAAGTACGTCAGACAGACTGCAGGTAGAGTGCCGGGCTTTGTGCTGTGAGACAGTGAAGGAATGCATCCCAAATGGCCCCCTATTCCCTTTATAGTGCCAGATCTGGTCAAAAGTAGTGCACTATAAAGGGAATAAAGTGCCATTTGGGTTCTAACCAAGGTCTTGCCATAAGTGAGTTGAATGGGGAGGGGATGTGAAGGTTTGAAGGTTCAATCATGTACCACAAGAGGGAGACAATACCACAGAAATGCATTGGGTGGATGCATTTCTTAACCCACACGCATTTTTTTATCACTTTGGAATCTGCACATTTCATCATGATACCCTGTACAATGTTAGGATATAAGTTAACAAACCTTTCTAGAATTTTTTTTACATTTTTTTTATTCAGGATGACTTTCGAACCAATATTGAATTATATGACCAATTGGGTGAAAAACATACTGTATTTAGAGTAAAACTACTGAAAGGACAGACCATTAAAGAGAGATGCACAGTCATTCTGTCAGGAAACTCCAGTAGTGACCCTGCTCTAAGAGGGCTCTGCAGTGTGAGGTAGTTGGTTGTATTGTTTCGCATAATTAACAGCCTGGAGATAACTGTACAACCTTCTAGCTTTCCCTGCGGTGTCACCAATACATCATCCAATGGACCCCTTCTCTCAACTCCCCTGTGGTAAGTATGAAGAGTCGACTAAATACCCCACAACAGTTCTGGACATTTAGACAGAGTGGGCCATTTAGAAAGTGTCAGCTCTACGCTACGATGCTCCATTAATCTTGCTTTTTAGTCCAGGACTAGGTTTAATCTGTGTTCAGGAAACCGCCCCTAAAAATACATTTACTATGTATTGTTCTGTCAATTTATAATGGATAATGTATAATAATGTGTAATACCACTGAGTAAGAAATGTGAAATAGGGCTGTGTCCTGGATGGCAGCCCCCAGGTGATAAAGGTAGGAAACAACACCTCCACTTTGCTGATCCTCAACACTTGGGCCCCACAAGGGTGCGTGCTCAGCCCCCTCCTGTACTCCCTGTTCACCCATGACTGTGTGGCCACGCACACATCCAACTCAATCATCAAGTTTGCAGACGAGACAACAGTAGTAGGCTTGATTACCAAAAATGACGAGACAGCCTACATGGAGGAGGTAAGGGCTCTGGGAGTGTGGTGCCAGGAAATAACCTCTCACCCAACGTCAACAAAACATAGTAGCTGATCGTGGACTTCAGGAAACAGCAGAGGGAGCACCCCCTTATCCACATCGACAGGACCGCAGTAGAGAAGGTGGAAAGCTTCAAGATCCTCGGCGTACACATCACGGACAACCTGAAATGGTCCACCCACACAGACAGTGTGATGAAGAAGGCGCAGCAGTGCCTCTTCAACCTCAGGAGGCTGAAGAAATTTGGCTTGGCACCTAAAACCCTCACAAACTTTTACAGATGCACAATTGAGAGCATCCTGTCGGGCTGTATCACTGCCTGGTACGGCAACTACACCGCCCACAACTGCAGGGCTCTCCAGAGGGTAGTGAGGTCTACACAACGCATCACCGGGGGGAAACTGCCTGCCCTCTAGGACACCTACAGCACCCGATGTCACAGGAAGGCCAAAAAGATAACCAACGACAACAACCATCCGGGCCACTGCCTGTTCAACCTGCTACCATCCAGAAGGCGAGGTCAGTCCAGGTGCATCAAAGCTGGGACCGAGAAACTGAAAAACAGCTTCTATCTCAAGCCATCAGAATGTTAAACAGCCATCACTAGCACATTAGAGGCTGCCGCCAATATACATAGCCTTGAAATCACTGGCCACTTTAATAAATGGAACACTAGTCACTTTAATGTTTACATATCTTGCATTACTCATCTCATATGTATATACTGTATTATATTCTACTGTATCTTAGTCTATGCCGCTCTGACATTGATAATCTCATATGTATATATTCTTAATCCATTCCTTACTTAGATTTGTGTGTATTGTGTATACTATTGTGAAATTGTTAGATATTACTTGTTATATTTTACTGCACTGTTGGAGCTAGAAACACAAGCATTTCGTTACACCCGCAATAACATCTGCCAAACACGTGTGACCAATACAATTTGATTTTATGTATAGTGCTGTACATTTGAACAGTGCCCATAGATAGGGATGCAATCTATGTGTGCGATTGAATAAGGGGCATAAGAGGCCGATTAAGGCACATTACTTAGACTTTGAAAATTTGATTTGAATTTCAATTACATACAATAACATAACCTAAACACCATTATCATGGTTTGTTCATGGTCACAGATTACACAGTGTATTGCCCTTTTATTGTTGCACTCCCCCATTGCCATTACAGTTTATGACAGCCTCTTGTCCCGTAATATAGAGCAAATGGAAATTTGTGGTGCTTTTAACCATTTCGTCTCAGCTGGCCACCTTTTTGAAAGAATAGTTTCTGAGAATTCCTCTAATTTCTCTATATGGAATTTATTTAACTTGAAACAGACTGTACAGACAATCGTATTTTTTTTCATTTCAAGTATTTTATGTCTGATATATTTAGTACCTTGCTAAAGATCGATGGAAAAAAATCCCCATGGGCTTACTACAGCTCTCTGCCCGACTCATTGTTGAATCATTAACCGGTATTTTTTACTTGACAATTGCTACTGGTGTTATCCCTAAGTTCTGGAAAATGGCACGTGTCCTCCCCATACAGAAAGGAGGAGGTCCTTCTGACTTAGATAATGGATATTGGGCGATAGTTAACTTGCCTAGCCAAGGTATTAGAATCCCTGACCAACTCCCTTGTTGATTTAAAACTTGAACTTACAGTAATGCGAGCAAAATTAAATGTATGCTGTTCTCTACTTCACGCAAAGAAAATTCTCAGATGGACTAAACACAGTGCCTTCAGAAAGTATTCAAACCCCTTGACTTTTTCCACAAAAGCAGACATTGAATTTCCCTTTGAGCATGGTGAAGTTATTAATTACACTTTGGATGGTGTATCAATACACCCAGTCACTACAAAGATACTGGCGTCCTTCCTAACTCAGTTTCCGTGGAGGAAGGAAACTGCTCAGGGATTTCACCATGAGATTAATGGTGATAAAACACTTACAGAGTTTAATGGCTGTGATAGGAGAAGTTACTCCACAATACTAACCTAACTGACAGAGTATAACTTCTTATGGGCAGGTGGGACGGTAGCGTCCCACCTGGCCAACATCCGGTGAAATTGCAGAGCGCGAAATTCAAATGACAGAAATATAAATATTTAACATTCATGAAAATTCAAGTATTATACATCAAAATAATGCTTAACTTCTTGGTAATCCAACCGCTGTGTCAGATTTCAAAAAGGCTTTACAGCAAAAGCACACCATGCGATTATCTGAGGACAGTGCCCCGCATACAAAAGCATGAAAAACATTTTTCAACCAGGCAGGTGCGACATGAAAGTCAGAAAAAGCGATGTAATAAATGCCTTACCTTTGAAGATCTTCTTCTGTTGGCACTCCAAAAGGTCCCAGTTACATCACAAGAGTCCTTTGGTTCGATAAAGTCCTTCTTTATATCCATAAAAACTCAGTTTAGCTGGCGTGCTTCATTCAATAATCCACCGGTTTCCCTCCTTCAAAATGCATACCAAATGAATCCCAAACGTTACCAATAAACTTATCCAAACAAGTCAAACAACGTTTATAATCAAACCTCAGGTACCCTAATCAGTAAATAAATGATCAACTTTAAGATGGAGAATAGTATGTTCATACCGGAGATAAATAACAAAGAACGCGCTTTCATCCACGCGCATGGAAACACTACAGCCAAAATGGGAACCACAAAAACTGTCAAATGGGAACCACTTAGAAAAACTACAACTTCTAGCTCATTTTTCCAAAAACCAGTCTGAAACTCTTTCTAAAGACTGTTGACATCTAGTGGAAGACCTAGGAACTGCAGTCTGGGAGGACTTCACCTCATAATAAACATGAAAGCCATTGGAAACAGTGGTAGGCTGAATTTTCTTTTTTTTCGGATGGTTTGTCCTCGGGGTTTCGCCTGCCATATCAGTTCTGTTATACTCACAGACATTATTTTAACAGTTTTAGAAACTTCAGAGTGTTTTCTATCCAATGCAAGTATATGTATATCCTAGCTTCTGGGCCTGAGTAACAGGCAGTTTACTTTGGGCACGTCATTCCTCCGAACTTCCGAACACTGCCCCCTAGCCCTAAGAGGTTTTAAATATCTGTGCGTTTGGATTGATAAAGATCTAAAACACCAAACCCATTCACAGGAATAGTTAACTCTTGAGGTTCCACCAGTCTGCACCAATCTAGGTAGATCTGCTTTCAGTTTTAATGCCCCCCATTCTTGGACTAGCCTGCAGAACTCCTTGCATCTTCATTCCCTGGTGCTGCCAGGGCATTTTAAGATTCTAGTATTAGATGTGTTGAATGAAAGTTGCAGTTGTTTTGATTGAATTCAGAGATTGTTTAGGTTGTATGGTTGAAAGTTGTAATGAAGTTTTCTTTTTGTTTTGTTAGAATGATCATTTTTGTACTGTTGTATTGTTGTATTGCTGTGCTCAGGGCACCTTTCAAAATGAAACCCTGGTCTCAAAGAGTATCCCCTGACTAAATAAAAGTGAAATAAAAAAAAAATAGGCACACGCCCTGGATTATATAGCCTTTGAATAAAATGGACAGGTGACAGGTTTCTACTGTGATCTCATAAATTCGCCATCTTCACAAGAGTCTGCTGTTCTGTGTGGTTGCAGGAAGTACAGCTATTAGTATCAATATGTCCGAAAGCATGGGAGCTTGTGTTTGAGCTCCCCCACCATACTGCCTTCCCCCTCTCCTCCTCCTCGCCTTACAACCCCCCTCCACTCCCCCTAAGTCCCCCCAGTGTGTCTGGCTAGTGGCTCAGACAGTCACTATCCGCATTGCGTTACAGTGCTCGAGTAAGGAGGGGAAAAGAACATATATCATTAATCTGTGCCTGCCGCTGTTTTTTCTTTAAGCACTCAAAGAAATACTTATTTGATCTCTCCTCCAACAGGATAAATATATCCAGCATGTCACTAGTGCCAACTATTGTCTGCTATTTTGGAATTTTGTGCCATTCATAGGTTTGTGGGGGCACTTTATTATTTTTGACTTTCTGACATTCCTTTCTGCCATCAACCATTGATGTTTCATTCTTGATATAACCAATTGTCTCATATGACTTTATCTTGATTGTGTTATATTCACATACAACTTGTGTTGGTTTAAACGTGCTACACAACTGTGGCGCGGAATAAGTGAATCACGTAACATGACACTTACAGTGAATCTGTTCATGTGTGATAAGCGTGTCTGTGCCAAGTAGAAATTATCAATGAAGAGATGGCAGTTATATGCATATTATAATTGGGATTCTAACTGTAAAATATTTATATTAAGAGATATTTATAAGAGGCAGATTCTTAGGGACATATGTGTTGTTTAGATGTAGAGATGATGATAGATGTATGTTGTTTAGATGCCCAGTGTATAATAGTGAGGAGGGTGGCGGTCCAACAGAATGTGAGGTGAATCACCTTTGGCCTTGATGTGGCTTTGATCCTCATGCTGTGTGAATACCACAGCCTCAGTCTCTGTCTGCTCCTGCCACCTTCCCCCACTCCCTCTCTCCCTCCAGCTCTCACACACATTTACTCTCTTTCCTAGATGCACGAGCACAGCAGTGTACGAGCACACACACCACACATGCAAGTGTGCACACGCACATATGTACAGATAGACACACACACGTAAAGACACACATGCGCGCACACAGACTGCAAGATGGGCGAGACAAGTCGTCACGCCTGAAAAAAACACAAGGGTGAGAGTATGAGCGAGAAAGAGAGAGAGAAAGTGAGAGGGGGGAGGAGGAAAAGGGAATAGATGGAGATGAGGGGAAAGGGGGTGAGAGACAGAGCAGGGGAGGCGGGGACAGAGCGGTGAGAACGTCAGCAGGCGAGAGAGAAAGATGGACTGTAAGCTTGCATATGTGTTTTGTGTGTGTGTTTGTGTGTGTGCGATGTATATAGGTGACACAGATTTATGAGGGGAGGAGGTCAGAGATGGAGGCGCTGGCTGGTGTTTGTGGAAGGGGGTTGTGGAAGTATGGCTGTAAGTACAGCAGTAATGACATCAATGCAATTGTCTGTGTGTACCTGTCTCACACAATGGCTGCTTGGACTCTAATCGCCCGGAGAATTAGGGATCTGACTTGGCACATGGAGACAGCCATTAACAGAGCCAGGGACAGAGCCTGTGAGAGGGATAGGAGAAGGAGAGAGAGACAGCTGGGGGAGTAGAACGGGCACCTTTTTCATGTTACTGTCTAGGCTACAGCCCTGAAAAAAAGGAAGACAGTGAAGAAGGAGCAAGATAGGGTTTATTGTGCTTTATTTCCTTTACCGATGGAATAATTGTCCTTTTTCTCAGTGGGGTAATAGATCAATAACTAATCGAGAGTGTGTGCTACTGTGCATGTTTGCATGTGTGTGTGTGCATGCTCTTGTGTATGCATGTACAGTATGTGCATCCATTTGTGTGTATGTATGTGCACACAGTCATGTGTGTGAGTGTGTGTTTACACAAGGAACACAAATTCTACACCAGCTAAAGCCGAAATGGGGAGTGGATACACTTGAGCAAAAAGGCAAACGAAAAGAGAGAAGCTATCTATCTGACCGCTTCGGCTAGCCGCCGTTATTCTCTTTCCATTTCTTCTTTCACGTTCATCCTGTTTCATTTTGCGTGGTGTTTCTACTCCCTCTCTCTCTGGTTTTCTTCATCCACCTTCCTCTTGTGCTCTCATGCTTTGGAGAGAAAGGAGGAGCTCGTAAATCTGGGACAGGGAAAACCAGAGGGACAAGAGGAAATTGAAGGGGTCTAATTTAAGACAGTACATGCTACATGCACCTTCGTTGTGTTGGATTTATTTGCATTACATGTATGTATTTCGTTGCATGAGCTCTGAGATGTGTTCTTGCTGCTTGTGAAGGCCATCTTCCCCATCTGTCTTTAACATGCATGCAGCAAACTTAGCGCATTGGTAGTATCTCAGTAGTTTCAAGCCTTTTTTAACTTTTCAAGAAAGCATATGTTTAGTTATGTTTCACTGTTTGTCTAATATAGACTAGTGTAGAAATGTGTCTGTAAATCAATGATATTTCTACAATATATATATTTAAATTAGAATATGTGTGTGGGTACGCAGACTCACAAACCACTGCGGCCCCTCATGAGTAAAATTTTTTTGTGGCCCCCTCCCCATCAAAGTTGCCCATCCCTGGTATAGACAATAGTATGTCAGTCTGTTTCAACAGTAACTTTTTCTCTGTCTGTCTACCACTAGGGGGTAACTAGAGGAATGAAATGCATATACAATATCTTCATTGTCTTGAAAGATTCAAATGAAAAGACAAGAATAGTACAGCGCATCAATACCATCCAATGATTTCTTACCCCTGTCTTCTTTTCATCTTTCAGGTAACATCTCTGGCAAGTTTGGAGGTTTAGTGATGAGCCATTATGGGGTGGAGCCGTTCACCAACCCAACCCAACACACAACACAATTATATGGTATCCAAAGTAGTGGCAGATTGACTCTTTCTTTCAGGGATCGTCATAAGTAAGTTTCCCATTAACTGCTGTTCGCTGTTTCGCTATAAAAGCCTTTATACACCTCCCACCATCATTCAAATGATGACTGATTGTGACGTGATAATATGACATACTCTATTGTCTTTGTTGTGTTGTACTTTTATCCTCAAATAGATTCACATCAGTATATTTAGAGATTTGACTTATATCTAAGCATGTTTTGTTGTCCCTGAGACCCTTAACCTGTGATTACTTCAAGATCACAGGTGAGGTCCTTGGGAACAAGGCTGCATGCAAGTTCATCAGAATTTGGGTGAATAAAAAAAACTATTAGGTAGAATGATGTAATCGGGATCAAGAAGATGTCATCGGATGAACTGTCAAGAAAATATGGAAATATCACCACCTAAAGCATCCGCTACCCTACTGGAAATTTGACAAAAAAATAAACACATTCTGTTTGCAATTCTAACATGTTCCATTTCATGTGAAATTACTTGATTACCTGTTTCCTATGCATTTGTAATGTGTTTTGGAACTACAAAGGCACTCCAAACAACCTTTAAGGTGTTTATGAAATAATTTTTGATGTTACAATTCGATTTGTGTTACAATAAATTGTATTATTGTGAAATGAATGTATATTCATACGTTTTTAGCATGTACATTTCTGGTAGGGGACCCTCACAAAAGTGTCTTTAAAAGAATAATAATATTATTATTATTATTAGCAAATGTTAAGGCTAAACTCCAATGTATTGATAAAGGAAATACACATTTTCTTGGAAAAAATGTATAACGGATGACATTGACATTGTAAATAAGGACACTAAAATTATGTCACACAAGCAATTAACAAAGGTGTATGGAGTATAACGAACTCATGTATGGAGTATAACGAACTCATCGCAGCTTGGCCACGAAAATGGAAGAGGCAATTACTCAAAAGAGAAAGGAATGAATTGGTTTGTCTGCCTCCAATGAAAAACCATGCATGGCTTAAAATGACTAGTATAAATTGTAAAATGTATCAGTTTCACTTAAGGTTGAGAGGTTTGATAACTACGCCGCATATAATTCTAGATAGTTGGGAACAGATTTTTTAATCTCCCAATACCATGGCATCGGGTTTATGAACTGATTTACAAATGTACAAAACATGAGTAACACCTTCCTAATATTAAGTTGCTCAAATTGTTTAGGTACAGACATGGATAGTAAGACAGAACTCTGTGTCACGGGCTGGCTCGAGGAACAACAGGAGAGGTAGAGTCAGGCGCAGGAGACAGAGAGAGTTCGTGACCACACTTCTTTATTGGAAGCACTGTACGTGGTCGACAAGGTATAGGGGCGCAGCCCTGAACGATTCTGCGGTGGTGTACACAAATAAAACAAACCACTGGCAGAAGGGAAAAATTCAGTACACGTTCTTTACGAACACAAAACCCGGACAGGCAACACAATCACGTACAACCACATAGATCCTACGCTAACCTAAATAACCCCCCCTTACTAATGACTAACCCAAAACAGGTGCGTGCCTACCTAGACCTAACCAAACGAAAGTGAAACAAAAAGGGATAGATGGCAGCTAGTAGGCCGGCGACGACGACCGCCGAGCTCCGCCCGGCCGAGGAGGGGCGCCACCATCCGTCACTGTCGTGACACTCTGCAAGCTATCTCTGCAGTAGATTGCAACACCGCCCCCTTTGGCAGTTCTACCTTGTCGGAAAATGTTATAGTTAGGGATGGAAATTTCAGGGGTTTTGGTGGTCTTCCTAAGCCAGGATTCAGACATGGCTAGGGCATCCAGGTTGGCAGAGTCTGCTAAAGCAGTGAATAAAACAAACTTAGGGAGGAGGCTTCTAATGTTAACATGCATGAAACCAAGGCTTTTAAGGTTACAGAAGTCAACAAATGAGAGCACCTGGGGAGTAGGAGTGGAGCTAGGCATTGCAGGGCATGGATTAACCTCTACATCACCAGAGGATCAGAGGAGGAGTAGTATAAGGGTACGGCTAAAGGCTATCAGAACTGGTCGTCTAGTGCGTTCGAAACAGAGAGTAAAAGGAGCAGGTTTGTGGGCGCGATAGAATAGATTCAAGGCATAATGTACAGACAAAGGTATGGTAGGATGTGAGTACATTGAGCATTGAGTAATGATGAGAGAGATATTGTCTCTAGAGACATTTAAACCAGGTGATGTCACCGCATATGTGGGAGGTGGAACTAAATGGTTGGTTAAGGCATATTGAGCAGGGCTAGAGGCTCTACAGTGAAATAAGACAATAATCACTAACCAGGAGAGTAATGGACAAGGCAAATTGATATTAGGGAGGGGCATGCATAGCTGAGTGATCATAGGGGTCCAGTGAGTGGTTGGGATGGCTTGAGACACGGCGATTCAGACAGCTAGCAGGCCGGGGCTAGCAAGCTAGCAGAAGGGCCTTAGAGGGACGTCGCGACAGAGGAAAGTCTGTTTTAGCCTCCGCGTGCGGTGACGTCGATAGACCAGTCATGATGGATTAGTAGGGTTCCGAGTAGCAGAGGGGTCCAAGTCCAATTGGCAAAATAGGTATAGTGGCCCAAGAAATTGGCCGATAGATCTATTCAGCTAACAGTCCAATATGCTCTAGACAGCTAGCGGGCCGGTGCTAGCAGCTAGCAGGCCGCGGCTAGCAGGCTAGCAAATGGGCATTCAGGGGACGTCGCGACGTAGGGGCCAGTTGAGTACCCCCTCGAGCAGATTACGTCATTACTCCAGTCGTGAAGGGCATCATGGGAAAATCAAAAGAAATCAGCCAAGACCTCAGAAAAAAAATTGTAGACCTCCACAATTCTGGTTCATCCTTGGGAGCAATTTTCAAATGCCTGAAGGTACCACGTTCATCTGTACAAACAATAGTACGCAAGTATAAACACCATGGGACCACGCAGCCGTAATACCGCTCAGGAAGGAGACGCGTTCTGTCTCCTAGAGATTAATGTACTTTGGTGCGAAAAGTGCAAATCAATCACAGAACAACAGCAAAGGACCTTGTGAAGATGCTGGAGGAAACAGATACAAAAGTATCTATATCCACAGTAAAACGAGTCCTATATCGACATAACCTGAAAGGCTGCTCAGCAAGGAAGAAGCCACTGCTCCAAAACCGCCATAAAAAAAGACAGACTACGGTTTGCAATTGCACATGGGGACAAAGATCGTACTTTTTGGAGAAATGTCCTCTAGTCTGATGAAACAAAAATAGAACTGTTTGGCCATAATGAGCATCGTTATGTTTGGAGGAAAAAGGGGGAAGCTTGCAAGCTGAAAGTGTGTGCGAGCAAGGAGGCCTACAAAACCTGACTCAGTTACACCAGCTCTGTCAGGAGGAATGGGCCAAAATTCACCCTACTTATTGTGGGAAGGTTGTGGAAGGCTACCCGAAACGTTTGACCCAAGTTAAACAATTTAAAGGCAATGCTACCAAATACTAATTGAGTGTATGTAAACTTCTGACCCATTGGGAATGTGATGTAAAAAATAAAAGCTGAAACAAATCATTCTCTCTACCGTTATTCTGACATTTCACATTGTTAAAATAAAGTGGGGATCCTAACTGACCTAAGACAGGGAATTGTTACGAGGATTAAACGTCAGGAATTGTGAAAAACTGAGTTTAAATGTATTTGGCTAAGGGGTATGTAAACTTCTGACTTCAACTGTACAGTATATATTCAATTTTAATGTTTTCCACCAAGTTTTCTAAACAGGGGAGAAGTGGGTAGGGGCATAGTAATTTATGTGTATATATATATATAATATATATATATATATATATATAGTACCAGTCAAACGTTTGGACACACCTACTCATTCAAGGGTTTTTCTTAATTTTTTTACAATTTTTTACATTGTAGAATAATAGTGAAGACATCAAAACTATGAAATAACACATAGTAAAAAGTGTTAAACAAATGTTAAACAAATCAAAATATATTTTAGTCACCCTTCGCCTTGATGACAGTTTGAACACTCTTGGCATTCTCTCAACCAGCTTCATGAGGTAGTCACCTGGAATGCATTTCATTTAACATGTGTGCCTTGTTAAAAGTTCATTTGTGGAATTTCTTTCCTTCTTAATGCATTTGAGCCAATCAGTTGTGTGACAAGGTAGGGGTCGTATACAGAAGATAGCTCTCCTATTTGGTAAAAGACCAAGTCCATATCATGGCAAAAACAGATCAAATAAGCACAGAGAAATGACAGTCTATCATTACTTAAAGACATAAAGGTCAGTCAATGCGAAAAATTTTAAGAACTTTGAAAGTTTCTTCAAGTGCAGTCGCAAAAGCCATCAAGCGATATGATGAAACGGCTCTCATGAGGACCGCCATAGGAAAGGAAAACCCAGAGTTACTTCTGCTGCAGAGGATAAGTTTATTAGAGTTACCAGCCTCAGAAATTGCAGTCCAAATAAATGCTTCACAGTAACAGTTCAAGTAACAGACACATCTCAACATCAACTGTTCAGAGGAGATTGTGTGAATCAGGCCTTCATGGTCAAATTGCTGCAAAGAAACCACTACTAAAGGACACCAATAAGAAGAAGAGACTTGAGACAAGTGGAAATCTGTCCTTTGGTCTGATGAGTCCAAATGTGAGATTTTTGGTTCCAACCGCCGTGTCTTTGTGAGACGCAGAGTAGGTGAACGGATGATCTCCGCATGTGTGGTTCCCACCGTGAAGCATGGAGGAGGAGGTGTGATGGTGCTTTGCTGGTGACACTTTCGGAGATGTATTTTGAATTCAAGGCACACTGAACCAGCATGGCTACCACAGCATTCTGCAGCGATACGCCATCCCATCTTTTTTGCACTTAGTGGGACTATCATTTGTTTTTCAACAGAACAATGACCCAAATCACACCTCCAGGCTGTGTAAGGGCTATTTGACCAAGAAGGAGAGTGATGGAGTGCTGCATCAGATGACCTGGCCTCCACAATCACCCGATCTCAACCCAATTGGGATGGTTTGGGATGAGTTGGACCACAGAGTGAAGGAAAAGCAACCAAGAAGTGCTCAACATATGTGGGAACGCCTTCAAGACTGTTGGAAATGCATTCCAGGGGAAGCTGGTTGCTAAGAGTGTGCAAAGCTGTCATCAAAGCAAAGGGTGACAAAAATATATTTTGATTTGTTTAACACTTGTTTTGTTTACTACATGATTCCATATGTGTTAGTTCATAGTTTTGATGTCATCACTATTATTCTACAATGTAGAAAATTGTAAAAAATTAAGAAAAACCCTTAAATGAGTAGGTGTGTCCAAACGTTTGACTGGTACTGTATATACATGTACAGTGCCTTCGAAAGGTAATCAGACCCCTTGAATTTTTCCACATTTTGTTGTGTTACAGCCTTATTCTAAAATTGATTTTTTTTAAAATTACAACTCAGCAATCTACACACAATACCCCATAATGACAAAGCAAAAACAGGTTTTTAGTAATTTTCTTCAAATGTATTAAAAATAAATACTGAAACACCTTATTTACATAAGTATTCAGACCCTTTGCTATTTGACTCGGAATTGAGCTCAGTTGCATCCTTTTTCCATTGATCATCCTTGAGATGTTTCTACAACTTTATTGGAGTCCAACTGTGGTAAATTCAGTAGATTGGACATGATTTGGAAAGGCACACACCTGTCTATATAAGGTCCCACAGTTGAAAGTGCATGTCAGAGCAAAACCCAAGCCATGATCTGGTGAAGGGTACCAAAACATTTCTGCAGAACTGCAGGTCCCCAAGAACACAGTGGCTTCCATCATTCTGAAATGGTATACATTTGGAACCACCAAGACTTTTCCTCGAGGTGACCGCTCATCCAAACTGAGCAATCGAGCTCTAAAGTTCCTCTGTGGAGATGGGAGAACATTCCAGAAGGACAACCATCTCTGCAGCACTCCACCAATTAGGCCTTTATGGTAGAGTGGCCAGACGGAAGCCACTCCTCCGTAAAACGCACATGACAGCCCGCTTGGAGTTTGCTAAAAGACTCTCAGACAATGAGAAACAAGATTCTCTGGTCTGATGAAACCAAGATTGAACTCTTGTGCCTGAATGCCAAGCGTCACGTCTGGAGGAAACCTTTCACCATCCCAACGGTGAAGCATGGTGGTGGCAGCATCATGCTTTGGGGATGTTTTTCAGTGGCAGGGACTGGAAGACCAATCAGGATCGAGGAAAAGATGAACAGAGCAAAGTACAGAGAGATTCTTGATGAAAACCTGCTCCAGAGCGCTCTGGACCTCATACTGAGGCGAAGGTTCACCTTCCAACAGGACAATGACCCTAAGCACAGAGCCAAGACAACTCAGGAGTGGCTTTGGGACAAGTTTCTGAATGTCCTTGAGTGGCCCAGCCAGAGCCCAGACTTGAACCCGATCGAACATCTCTGGAGAGACCTGAAAATAGCTGTGTAGCAAAGCTCCACATCCATCCTGACAGAGCTTGAGAGGATCTGCAGAGAAGAATGGGAGAAACTCCCCAAATACAGGTGTGCCAAGGTTGTAGCATCATACCCAAGACTCAATGCTTTAATCACTGCCAAATGTGCTTCCAGAAGGTACTTAGTAAAGGGTCTGAATACTTACATACATTTTACATTTTTTATATATATAAATTATTTTAAGAAATTGCAAAAACCTGTTAATGCCTTGTCATTATGGGGTATTGTGTGTAGATGTATGGGGGGAAATGTGTGTATATATATGTGTGTATATATATATGTGTGTATATATATATGTGTATATATATATGTGTATATATATGTGTATATATATATATGTGTATATATATGTGTATATATATATGTGTATATATATGTGTATATATATGTATATGTATATATGTATATATATATATGTATATATATATATATATGTATATATATATATATAAGGGAGATTAGAAATTATGTAAGTAATGTTATTTGATAGACATTGATTATATCTGCTAATTTCAAAGCTGATCTACCTCCTTAAAAAACGATTTAAAAAAAGAATTGTCTTGGATAAATTATACATGAACCATAAGCTCAGTGTCAGACTTGTATCTTCGCATCTTCTAGATGCCATGAGCAACCAATTACCATTGAGACCACAGGAGGGACATTTCCTATTGGCCGGCTTTGTGCCCGGACCACTAATATGGTCCAATGAGAAGAAGGTAAAGGGTCATGACCCCGTATATGTTTCACCTGGGACATTCAAGATAACCGCCCAGCTGCTGAAGACTTACATGATAATAAAAGTCATTTTTGAGACAGAGAGAGCTTTGATAGTCATTTTGTGTTAGTGTTCATTGTGTGTTGCAAATCAATAAAAACAAAACAGTGGGATGGGTTGTTATAAACATGTTTAATTTCAATAAAGTAACATCTATAAAATGCTGTTCATTTGGTTGTTCCAATTATTTTACTGGTAAAGGAAACTGTAATATTCAGTGTCACTTAATTATGTAAATCATCAATGTACATTATGCATATATTTTACAATAACTGCAATAACTGAAAAGATATACAGTCAGGTCCAAAATGATTGGAACTCATGATAAAGATAAGAAAAAAATACTATAAAATAAATAATACAAATGCTGAGCTATATGGTGACATACAGTGCATTCGGAAAGTACTCAGACCCCTTTACTTTTTCCACATTTTGTTACGTCACAGCCTTTTTCTATATTTAATTGGTTTTTTTTACCTCATCAATCTACACACAATACCCCATAATGACAAAGCAAAAACATGTTTTTTGATTTTTTGCAAAAAAAATATTTAAAAAATACAAAACTGAAATATCACATTCACATAAGTATTCAGACCCTTTATTCAGTACTTTGTTGAAGCACCTTTAGCAGCGATTACAGCTTTGAGTCTTCCTAGGTAGGATGCTACAAGCTTGGCACATCTGTATTTGGGGAGTTTCTCCCATTCTTCTCTGCAGATCCTGTCAAGCTCTGTCAGGTTCGATGGGGAGCATCGCTGCACAGCTATATTCAGGTCTCTCCAGAGATGTTCGATGGGGTGCAAGTCCGGGCTCTGGCTGGGCCACTCAAGGACATTCAGAGACTTCTGGAGAGCCCAGCGGTTGTGGCCGGTGCAGTTGCAGTACCAAGGAGTGATACAGCCCAACAGGATGCTCTCAATTGTGCATCTGTAAAAGATTAGGTTTTTAGGTGACAAGCCAAATTTCTTCAGCCTCCTGAGGTTGAAGAGGCACCGTTGCGACTTCTTCACCACACTGTCTGTGTGGGTAGACAATTTCAGTTTGTCAGTAATGTGTACGCCGAGGAACTTAACTTTCCACCTTCTCCACTACTGTCCCATGGATGTGGATAGAGGGTGCTCCCTCTGCTGTTTCCAGAAGTCCACGATCTTCTCCTTTGTGTTGTTGACGTTGTGTGAGATGTTATTTTCCTGACACCACATTCCGAGAGCCTTCACCTCCTCCCCATAGGCTGTCTCGTCGTTCTTGGTAATCAAGCCTACTACTGTTGTGTCGCCTGCAAACTTGATGATTGAGTTGGAGGCGTGTATGGCCACGCAGTCATGGTTGAACAGGGAGTACAGGAGGGGGCTGAGCACGCACCCTTGTGGGACCCCAGTGTTGAGCATCAGCAAAGTGGAGATGTTTTTTCCTACCTTCACCACCTGGGGGCGGCCCGTCAGAAAGTCCAGGATCCAATTGCACAGGGCGGGGTTGAGACCCAGGGCTTCAAACTTAATGATGAGCTTTGAGGGTACTATGGTGTTGAATGCTGAGCTATAGTCAATGAACAGCATTCTTACATAGGTGTTCCTTTTGTCCAGATGGGACAGGGCAGTGTGCGGTGTGATGGCGATTGCATCGTCTGTGGACCTATTGGGGCAGTAAGCAAATTGAAGTGGGTCTAGGGTGACAGGTAAGGTGGAGGTGATATGATCCTTGACTAGTCTCGCAAAGCACTTCATGATGACAGAAGTGAGTGCTACGGGGCAATAGTCATTTAGTTCCGTTACCTTTGCAATCTTGGGTACAGCAACAATGGTGGCCATCTTGAAGCATGTGGGGACAGCAGACTGGGATAGGGAGAGATTGAATATGTCCGTAACCACACCAGCCAGCTGGTCTGTCCATGCTCTGAGGAAGCGTCTAGGGATGCCGTCTGGGCCGGCAGCCTGCCAGGGTTAACACGTTTAAATGTCTTACTCACGTCGACCACGGAGAATGAGAGCCCACAGTCCATGGCAGTGGGCTGCGTCAGTGGCACTGTATTATCCTCAAAGAGGGCAAAGAAGGTGTTTAGTTTGTCTGGTAACAAGACGTTGGTGTCCGTGATGTTTCCGTGATACGGAGTATGTTACAATCCCTGATGTCTCTCTGGAAAGCAACCCTTGCCCTGATTTTGTCGACCTTGTTATCTATGGACTGGACATTAGCGAGTAATATATTCGGGAGCAGTGGGTGGTGTGTGCGCCTCTGAAGTCTGACCAGAAGACCGCTCCGTCTTTCTGTTCACTGGCGGCATTGCTTTGGGTTGGCCTCTGGAATTAGTTCAAATGCCCTGGGTGGTGCGGACAAAGGATCCGCTTCGGGAAGTCGTATTCCTGGTTGTTGTGCTGGTAAGTTGACATCACTCTGATATCCAATAGTTCTTCCCAGATGTATGTAATAACACTTAAGATTTTCTGGGCTAACAATGTAAGAAAAAAAACAGAAAAAAAACTAAATACTGCAAAGTTTCCTAAGGACTAGAAGCGAGACAGCCCTCTCTGTCTTTTCTGCACGGAGGTGGAAGGTGCACGATCGCCCATCCCCATGAGCGTGTCACCCTGTAGAAACATCTCAAGGATGATCAATGGAAACAGGATGCACCTGGGCCTAGTTATGTAAATAAGGTATTTCATTTCTGGTTTTTATTTTTAATAAATGGAGAACAAAAATCTATTTTCGCTTTGATATTATGGGTTGTTGTGTGTAGATTGAGGAAAAAAACGTATTTAATACAATTTAGAATAAGGCTGTAACATAAGAAAATGTGGATAAAGGGAAGGGGTCTGAAAACTTTCCGAATGCACTGTATGTTGAGGATCTTTGATGTTTTGGGGTTATTTTGTTTCCACTGGTCCTGGGGCCATTGTTAAGGTCAATGGCATCATGAACTTTACCCAGTACCAGGGCATTTTAGCAGAAAACCTGAACTGTGTTCGAATACTCATACTAACCGCACTAACCGTACTATTTGTGACATGAATTGAGTATTTAGTACGCTTATTAGTCATAGTATGCATATAGTTGGTATGCCAAAAGTTTCCGGATGTCGTACTAAATTCGCCAAAATATGAAGTACACACGCAGAGGACACTATTTCTGTACTTTAGGACCCATAATGCAATTCTTCAAGAAATGGGCGTGGCTTCACATCGTTTTCAAATTTGAAGAAATTGGCGGAAAATATGCAGCCGAAGCACAACGAGAGTGGATACAAATTCATTGTTTTAACTAATTATGACAAATGTTAAGAAAATTTAACAATGAAATCAAAATGACTTTTCAAATAAGTTACCTTACACGTTATGTTGGCTGACAATTTGTTAGCTACGCTGTCATTACGAACCACATAGCATATCGTTACAGCAGAATCCCAGTTAGCAATGAGGAATCGGCCCAGAAGCGTCCCTCTTCTGGGGGGCCGGAACTGATTGAATTGGGCCATAATCGGGTGTCGGACTCGGTCCGGAATCAAAATGAATGACTGCCCAGAATCAGCCCAAGTACATCGGGCCGTTTCCGTCTACCAGAATTCAGCCGACATCTTACCAGAATCTCCCTAGAAGCGGCCAAATGCAAATTTAAATAAATGTATACAAAATTACCCAATTTAGTCATTTTAAATATTACTATTATACATACAAAGTATTCCCATCCACAAAAAATCTGAGGGAACACCATACACCTGGTGACCGTGTCAGTGTGCATGCGCCTGGCCCGCCACAGGAGACGCTACAGAGCGATGGGACAAGGACCTCCACTAACTCGGACAATGCTGGGTCAATTGTGCATCGCCTCATGGGTCTCCAGGTCGCGGCAAGCACGGGACTCGAGACAGCATCTGTAGCAACGCAGTTTGTAATGCAATGGAGTGTCTTAGACTGCTGAGCCACTTGGGAGTGTAATGAACATAAAGGGAGACAGAGAGCTGGTTTCAAGCGCAGGGCGCAGCAGGTGTTTATTGGTAAAGGACCACAGGAGGAGGCAGGTAGCTGGTTCCAGGGGCAGGCAGAAGGTCATACACAGGGGGTCCAAAAAGGCAACAGTACAGAAAGGGAATAGGCATCGTTATTGAAGCAGGCAGAAACTATCATACACGCGAGGATTAAATTACGAAAAAAAAGAGCTCCAAATAGAAGTGTGTCACAAAACAAACAATACCTCACAATGACGGGAATGCAAAGAACTGAACTAAATAATGTGTGATAATGACATACAGGTGTGTGAACAGGTGATCCGAATTCAGGTGATTGGGATCTGGAAAGTGGGCTGCGTTCAGGGGATCTACGTGTTTGAGAGTGAGTTGGAAGCAGACGTTACAGGGAGGCTCCATCCACTAAGTTTTTAATGCTTATCAATTGCCTTGCACAAAGTATCAAAATTCTAAAATACTACACAGGAGTCTTAAAGAATTTCATTTAAATGTTAATTGTATTTTTTGATCACAGAAACAATTACAAAATATGGAAAAATAAATAATGAAATGTTAATTATTTAAAGCAGCCCTTGTAATCATCTGCCAGAGAGTAGCCCCAATCTGCCGAGCCCAAAGTAATACATTTGGGCCAGATAACTCACACCGGAATCGGCCCGAGCCCCGCATCCTAGCCATAAGTAATACTGACGTTGGCCGAGTTCCCCGACTCTACCCAACGTTTATTGACTTGATTATTCTCGTCATTTTTAGCTTAGCTAAATGGTATAGTCGTTGTGCATTCTCAATGGACATTCGGGTCCTTTCGTAAATTCACTCTGGCTATCTACAGTACTCTGATTTCAGAGCACTCTCCTCTGAGAGTAATGAATTTATGAGCGCTCAACACCCATTGAATATGGCCGGTGTCAGTAAACTTCGGCAAAAAAGCATCATTAAATTGTTGCCAGCAGCACAGTTACAGTCACTAGTGCTCTGGAAAACTGCCTAACCAGCTCTGCTAGGGCGAGTAAAATGGTCAGAGTGGTCTCATTTGTGTCTGGAAGTAGCTAGCAAGCTAGCCAACGTTAGCTTGGGTGCTTGACTGCCGTAAGGTCAGAAAGCTCAAATCAACCCTACTCCTCGGCTGGAGTGTCCAGAAAGCTCTGAATTTACAAGCAGACAATCTGACTACTTTCTGAATTTACAAGCGCACTCTGGCACTCCACATTGAATTTATGAACACACCCGAAGTTGTAAAATGTCTAACTAGTAATTTGTTATGCTAACTAGCTAGCAAGAGGTTGCATAGCAACACCATCAACTTACGGTAGACAAGCGAAGAGCTAGTACGCTCAACTGAAAGCCTACAGTTCGTTTACAGTATACTAAAATGAACTATGTAGTATATACTCATTAAGTGTACAGTATACGTATGTTAGTATGGGTATTCGAACCAGCTCTGGTTGCCTCTGCCAGGAGGCTGAAACTTTGCTGCAAGTGGCTCTTCCAGCAAGACACTAACCCCAAGAACTCATCATAATCTACAAATAAATGGCTAATTGACCACAAAACCAATATTTTGCATTGGCCATCTCAGTCTCCGGACTTGAACCCCATTGAAAACCTGTGGTTTGAATTGAAGAGGGCAGTCCATAAGAGCAGACAAAGGATATCAAGGATCTGGAAAGATTCTGAATGGAGGAATGATCTAAGATTCCTCCCGATGTGTTCTCCAACTCATACCACATTTTAGAAAAAGGCTCAGTGTCGTTATCCTCGCACGGTGAGGTATTGAAAACAGGGATGACAATAATTTTGACCCCTATCTTTAAAATAAATATACACTGCTCAAAAAAATAAAGGGAACACTAAAATAACACATCCTAGATCTGAATGAATGAAATAATCTTATGAAATACTTTTTTGTTTACATAGTTGAATGTGCTGACAACAAAATCACACAAAAATAATCAATGGAAATCCAATTTATCAACCCATGGAGGTCTGGATTTGGAGTCACACTCAAAATTCAAGTGGAAAACCACACTACAGGCTGATCCAACTTTGATGTAATGTCCTTAAAACAAGTCAAAATGAGGCTCAGTAGTGTGTGTGGCCTCCACGTGCCTGTATGACCTCCCTACAATGCCTGGGCATGCTCCTGATGAGGTGGCGGATGGTCTCCTGAGGGATCTCCTCCCAGACCTGGACTAAAGCATCCGCCAACTCCTGGACAGTCTGTGGTGCAACGTGGCGTTGGTGGATGGAGCGAGACATGATGTCCCAGATGTGCTCAATTGGATTCAGGTCTGGGGAACGGGCGGGCCAGTCTATAGTATCAATGCCTTCCTCTTGCAGGAACTGCTGACACACTCCAGCCACATAAGATCTAGCATTGTCTTGCATTAGGAGGAACCCAGGGCCAACCGCACCAGCATATGGTCTCACAAGGGGTCTGAGGATCTCATCTCGGTACCTAATGGCAGTCAGGCTACCTCTGGCGAGCACATGGAGGGCTGTGCGGCCCCCCAAAGAAATGCCACCCCACACCATGACTGACCCACCGCCAAACCGGTCATGCTGGAGGATGTTGCAGGCAGCAGAACGTTCTCCACGGCGTCTCCAGACTCTGTCATGTCTGTCACGTGCTCAGTGTGAACCTGCTTTCATCTGTGAAGAGCACAGGGCGCCAGTGGCGAATTTGCCAATCTTGGTGTTCTCTGGCAAATGCCAAACGTCCTGCACGGTGTTGGGCTGTAAGCACAACCCCCACCTGTGGACGTCGGGCCCTCATACCACCCTCATGGAGTCTGTTTCTGACCGTTTGAGCAGACACATGCACATTTGTGGCCTGCTGGAGGTCATTTTGCAGGGCTCTGGCAGTGCTCCTCCTTGCACAAAGGTGGAGGTAGCGGTCCTGCTGCTGGGTTGTTGCCCTCCTACGGCCTCCTCCACGTCTCCTGATGTACTGGCCTGTCTCCTGGTAGCGCCTCCATGCTCTGGACACTACGCTGACAGACACAGCAAACCTTTTTGCCACAGCTCGCATTGATGTGCCATCCTGGATGAGCTGCACTACCTGAGCCACTTGTGTGGGTTGTAGACTCCGTCTCATGCTACCACTAGAGTGAAAGCACCGCCAGCATTCAAAAGTGACCAAAACATCAGCCAGGAAGCATAGGAACTGAGAAGTGGTCTGTGGGCACCACCTGCAGAACCACTCCTTTATTGGGGGTGTCTTGATAATTGCCTATAATTTCCACCTGTTGTCTATTCCATTTGCACAACAGCATGTGAAATGTATTGTTAATCAGTGTTGCTTCCTAAGTGGACAGTTTGATTTCACAGAAGTGTGATTGACTTGGAGTTACATTGTGTTGTTTAAGTGTTCCCTTTATTTTTTGGAGCAGTATATATTCCTTGTTAAACAAAATGTATTTCTCTGAACAATAAAACAAAATCATACAATAGCTCAGTATTTGTATTATTTATTTTATAGTATTTTTTTGCTCATCGTTATCAAGTGTGCCAATAATTTTGGACCTGATGGTACGTATCAAAATAATTTACTGAAAACAAAAATAAGTGACATAAAAAGTAAGCTCTTGTGCAATAAATTGTGCTAATATATTGTACAAAAATGAATTTAATAAATTAAAATTAGTCTCATATTACTCTTATTTTCTCTAACTCACAAACTAATTCTAAAATCTTTAAGAAGAGCAAGGTATTTTGTTTAATTTCAAAAAAGCACAACATTTTATAAAAGCTGAATATTTCAGTCACCTTACATTATTCAGCCTTGCAGGCAGCTTGGTGGTTTCCCTGGCCCTCTGCTAGTGGTGGTGCATCCTGGGACAGTTGATATTGATTGTGCCATTTGCTGAGGAGACAGACCGAGACACATTAGTACCCAGCTCACCCCTGCTGAAAAACACATTAACTGCCTGCATTGGGAGCCCTGTCTCGTAACCATGGCAAAGTATGCAGGGACTAGGTAGGGGTATTAGGGGGCAGCGGGTTCAACACAAAGTCTCTCTGGGATTGTCTCTCAAGCTCTCTCCCTGTGTCTCTCCAAATCCCACACACAGGCACGTACAGGGTCATGCGCACACACACACATACAATTTGTATATATTTTTCTTATTCAGGCTGCTTCCATCACACATATGCTAGCTCATACCTCTTATCTCCCTTAATCTCCATACATCAATCTTTTTACTGTCTATGGAGACATGAGAACAAAATATAGAGGTAGGGAAAAGAAAGGGGTAGTAAATCAAGTGGTGCGAAAATAACAAAAGTAGTGCCTGATATACAGTATATTTTCATTATTTCTACAGTTATAGACCTATGCCATATTATTTTATACAGAAGCTGTAAAAGTTCTCAGCTATACTGTAGTGATCCTCCCTAATGAGCCACCTTGCAATTCCCACCAAGTGGGTTAACCCTATTGGCGTGTTGCGTAGGGGGCTTACTGTTCACGCCAGTGTCACCCGTTTGCGGCCCACTCTCTCCATTCGCTACATTGGTGTCAGAAGTGGGATGGTGGACATGAGGCCATCGGAACGCACGGCCGGACGTGTGAGGGGACTGAGGTGGTCAAAGCACGGGACAAGCCTTCCCATTCCGAGGGGGCAGTGTAGCGATCCTCGCTAATGAGCCACATTACAATTCCTAAGTGGGTTAACCCTATTGGCGCAATGCATATAGGGTTTTTTTGTTTCACGCCAGTGCCACATGTTTATGTCTCCGTTTGCTACTCTCACTGATCTTTTTTAAATTAATGTTATTATCTAAAAGTTTGCAGTTTCAAACTAACAGTCTCAAGAACACAGGTACATCTAGCAATTAATAACTAATTAATTGATGAGATATACATTTTCATGATCCAAAGACCAGTAGATCTAGCAGGGTTGGCTGCTGTTGGCACTGTACAAAACATTCACTCTCCATCATGGACAGATCATCGGTAAGAGAGGAGAAAAGATGGCGGAAGTGGATGCTGATGTGGAGCGTGAATATAATGGTGGGGGAATCAAGGAGAATTGGAATGTTGTCCAAAAGAATATAAAACGGAGCAAAGAAGCAGACAGTGATGAGAATGTCCCTTCTTATCTTGTAGGAGTACGTTTTGTTAATTAGGAGCAGCTTGTTGGATTGCCAATTTTGAAGAATCCATTTGAGATATCGAAACTGGTGGAGAAAGTGCTGGGTAAATGTGAAGGCTGTGAGGATCACTAGAGGCAAGCTTGTTTAGATTTTTTGTTCTTCTGAGTTTTAGAAGGAAAGTGTGTTGCGTCTCACCCGAGTTTGATGTGTCCTGTGTGTCTCTTCGGAACAGGGCACCTCTCACAGGGGTAATATCTGGCGTTTCGTTGGAAGTCGATGTTGCAGAGATTCATAATATTCCTGGAGTGATTGATATTCGTCGGATAAATTGTGGGGTGTATGAAGAAAGTGTTATTTTTGGAATCTCTCCCTACTCAAGTGCATTTGTTCCAAGACCAATGCAGTGTGATCACTGTAAAGCTTTTGGACATATTTCAAGTGTTTGCAGAAGGGAGAAGCCTATATGTCTAAGTTGTGGAAAAGATCATATCATGTGTTTTAAAAGTGATGAAAATATGACATGTTGTAATTGTGGTGGTAACCAATAAGCCACCTATTTGGAATGCCCAACAAGTGTGAAAGAGAATGAGGTGACCAAAGTCAGGGCATTTCATATGCAGCGGCTGTTAAAAAGGGTTGAGAGTTCAAATGCTGCTCCTGAATAGTCCATGGTGGTGGATAGGTCTTCACTGAAGGCTGTAAGGGGTTGCCGTTCAACAGCAGAACCCAGATATGTTAAAGGTTAAGGAAGGTGGACTTTGTGGCCTTTATAGCTATTTTGGAGATGGCACTGCTAAGGTGGAGAGGAAGTCCAGGAAAATAGACATCATTGTGGATGCGGCGGAATGTTTCCTGGGACTGAAAGACTTCTTGATGGAGGAGTTGCATGGAGTATTGTCACAAGCCTCAGATCATAGAGCCTGAGAATTAAAAATGAATACATTATTTTACCTTTATTTAACTAGGCTAGTCAGAACAAGGGCGATATGGGGATTTGAAGGATGGAAGAAGTGGGGGTTTGGGAGTTTTGGTTTTGTCAATGTGTTTTTTATTGTTTTATTTTGGGTGGATTACGTTCGTTTACCCTATCATGTATGGGTTATATTTTTACCTTGTTTTTTTCAACGTCGTCCAGTTGGTGGCGGTATTACATCTTTTGGGGTTGTAGAATGTTCAGAACATCTCTTCTCCAGAGTATCCAGAAAAAGCTCACGCGTTTCCCCAGGCTTTCAACGGAAATCAATCTGAGATATGATGCTATATATATATATATATATATATATATATATATATATATATATATATATATATATATATATATATATCTCAAGGAAAGAACTCTCCACAAGTGTCATCAGTGTCCTGTTAAAGAACAGGGGTCATAGACAACATATTATTTATTTCAGAGAACGGAACTGAAAAACGTTGTTTCACTTGCCTTTAGAAGTAGGGACTTCCAAATCAGCCCTCACCCGCCACAACGTCCGGTTGAAATTCAAATCGCTAGCTAGCTTAAAAAAATAATAAATACAACAAAGACCGATTAAACATCTGTCGACTTTCATGACAAACGATATCTGATAAAAGTGTAGACAGCACCAGCTAAGCAAGGATTATACCAAGGTGAGGCGTGTGCTATTTTCATGAAACTAGTTTAGCTAGCTTGAGATCCAGGGCTGTCGCAAGTGCTCGAGCTAATGCTAGCTTTGTAAAGATAAATAGCTAGCTACCTAGCAAAATAGTTGGCTATGCTACGTAGTTTGCTAGCTTATTTTAAAGTCAATTTAGTTAGGTAGCTAGTTCACCCCGGTCGTAGAATATGAATGTGGTATTGCTTCTAACATCTGGTAAAGTTAGCTAACTAGCTACTAGTAACCAAAACAGTCACTGAATCAGGATACTAGCTAGTTAGATTTCAGTGTCGCTTCAATGCATCAACTTTAGTTTACTTATGGAGGAGAAGACTGTCATATCAGATTTTGTTTATTGTGCACCTTTCCATATACATAATTGCAACGTGACCTATCACAAAATGAAGAAACTGCAATTAGTAAACACAATCTGTGTTTATGCTGTGCATATTACAAGACATGTTAGGCTGGACACATTACATTTTTAACAATATTTCTTCTGATAAAAACGAGTTCATTGCATCCGCCGTGGAGCCCAGTTTCATAATATTACCATCTGTTCCAACTGCCGTAGTTTTGAAGCAGCCGTGAAAAAACTGGCCTTTATTTTAGGGCATTTTTCACCCTGCCAACTCTTATTAGTTCTATTGAGCACAGTGGCACCAACTCACCATCCGAAAGTTCTATTCCCAGTTTACTGTCCTACGTCACAAGGCCTGCTTCGCTATTGTTGACAATGAGACCTGTCCACGTTGTTTGTAGTTAAAATGTAAACAACAAAACATTACTCATGAAACTCTGAGGTCGTCCCATTGTTTACTTTAGGGAAACATAGGTATGTCTGTCTATTTCGCCAAATATCTCGCAATGTGCCTATTTAGATTTTTTTTTAAATGTGACACAATTTTAATCATGAGAATCTCTTCTTTCTAATTATGTAAGGCTGGGCAGCTTACTCTGCTGTCATCGATCACTAGACCAGAAATAGTCAAAAGTTGCAATTTTTCCCCCTACTTTCTTGTTATGCAGACATACTCACACTTGGCACCATCGAGGTGCGGATGTTTACTTTCTACACAAGTTATTTTTCAGTTTCGTCCTAAGAACAGATTGTAGTGGTAAAATAGAAAGGGATACAATTCTTGGTGCCATTTAGGTAAAATGGAATTATAAGCGTCACTCCAGTCAGAAGAGGCTCTGCGAACGTTCAATTCCATTCATATGCTATGGGTCGCGCTAGTGTTCCAGCTTAGCTAACGTTCTTTTGCCATGTTTCAGCCTTGGGGGAATTTTGCCTCATTCTATTGTCCAGCCTAGACATGCTAGCTACACTTTCTCATGCCCACGTAGGCCAGTTTTATGAAGGGGTGCACGAAGAACATTTTGTTTGTCTTGTAACCTTCTCGATATGACCTTTACAGTGGGAAGCCCTAAGTAGTTCACAAGACCTCCTAGGAAGTGAGCTGGAAGGAAAGAAGGAAGGAGCCAGGTTGCGGAAACAGATGAAAGAAGAAGCAACGATGTCGGAAGAAGGGGCAACGGTGTTGGAAGAAGGGGCAACGGTGTCGGAAGAAGGGGCAACGGTGTCGGAAGAAGGGGCAACGGTGTCGGAAGAAGGGGCAACGGTGTCGGAAAAAGGGGCAACGGTGTCGGAAGAAGGGGTAACGGTGTCGGAAGAAGGGGCAACGGTGTCGGAAGAAGGGGCAACGGTGTCGGAAGAAGGGGCAACGGTGTCGGAAGAAGGGGCAACGGTGTCGGAAGAAGGGGTGATGGATGCCACTGGTACTGGTAGTGAAGAGGAGTCAGGTGAAGCCTTGTCTAATGGCAGCCCCATACCACCTAAGAGGGGAAGGGGTAGGCCCAAAGGATCAGGCTCCAAGAAACCCAAGATACTGAGGGTACTAGACAAGCGGCCACGGGGCAGGCCACGTAAAGTGGTTGACCCTAATGCTGTTTCAGCAGAGACAACTGCACCTTTGAAGCGTGGCCGGCCCAAAAAAGTTCAACAACAAAAAAAAAGGGGTAGACCGAGGAAGAACCTGCTGTCAACCGAGGAGGAAGAGGAGAGAAAGATACCAAAAAGCCAACCTAAGGGACCTAGAGTGTGGAAGCCGCTCGGAAGGCCGCGCATCCATCCCCGCGTGGATCCCCCCGCCACACCCACCTCTGCCGAGCCACGGGGAAGAGGCCGTCCACGCAAGGCAATAACAGGTAAAGGTGCCCACTTACGGAAAAACCCACCTCCAACTTCTAAAGTTTCAAAGCCCCCCGCTAAAGATGATTCCCCGCGAAAGAGGGGCCGCCCCTTAGGCTCCTTCAAAGCCAAGAGAGCAGCAGAGAAGGATAGGTCCAGCAGTCCACCCTCAGCCAAACAGGCGTGTACTGTTTCTCCAATAGTAAGGCTTTACCGCTGCTCCAACGGTAAAGCAAATGTGTTAGATGAAGCTGCCTTCCAAGCCCAGAGGCAAAGAGGCAGGAGAAAGACTATGAAAGTTGATTATACAACTTATGATTCAGAGGAGGAAAATGAAGATGCAGAGAGGAATGAGGACGAAGTCTTTTCTCCAGTAGAAGATGACGAGGAAGAGGAAATAAAACCACGCGATGGTCGCGGCAAGGCTAGTAAACCTGCTAAGGTAGCGGCAGCCATTAAGAAAAAAGTAGTGGTTGTTCCTAAGAGGCGGGGTAGAAAGCCTGGCTCAATCAAAAAGGTTGTAAAGTAAAAGGAACCTAGGTGGAGCAGACTGAACGAGACAACTTGTTGCCGGGAAACACAAAATATCAGTAGCATCTTGTAAGATGAACGGACATGTTTTTAACATTTTATTATCTCTTAACCAACTCTTTCTTGTTTTCTCTACTAACCTATGTGTCTGTTTGCTCTTGCTATTATTTTTTATGGTTTGATGCCTTTGTGGAAACCATGTGAAAAAACAAGTACTTTTTGTACTTCCTTGGTCATCCATAGCTTGAATGATGTGAAGACAATTTCATTGACAGTTGTTAATCTTGTATTGGTCTGTTCAGACTTATCCCATTTAGATTTTTTCACTGGTACTGTCATTGATACGGTTTCTAATTCCATGCACATCCTATAGTTGATGATATTCTCATTGAGGTTTGTTAATCTTGTATTGGTCTGTGCCGTTTTATCCAAATAAGATACAATGGTTTAAATCAATTGAATCAGTTAAGTATTTTGTTTTTTGTCTTATCTCTCCTTAAGCTCTGTAGTTTTCAAATTGCTAATGTCTTGTAATTTTATTTGCCTTAATTGCCAAAGCTTTGAATGTAACAACTTCTCCTTCCCAGCTATCTTTGTTTTGAGACAGATGTTGTTAGTATCACTATCATGGCACCCGTTTACTTATAAAGTGCACTACTTTTGACCAAAGCCCTATGGACCCTGGTCAAAAGTAGTGCACTATAAAGGGAATATGGTGCCATTGGGGACCACATAATCATAGTTGTGTTTTCTTTCACTTGGTTCATTGCATACTTCACCTTGTGGAGTCAGGACCGTAACTGTAAACTTCCAATCCATCATCCTTAAGATTTCTCTCAGAAGATGTATGGTTATTGACTATTGTGATGGTTTTGTTTGCCAGTATCATCCTTGTAATTCACTCAACATCACTCCTCACAGTTCTTTTTAAGACTTACTTTTTATCTGTCAGCTCTTTTTACTTGTTTTTTTATCACTTGGCTTTCATCTGAAGTGGATGGTTTGGTTTCACAGACTCTGGGTGATGTGGGTAAATGTTGCTCAAGATTGTATGTTAAACATGTCTTCATCTAGTCTGGTATTTGTTTATTTAATTAATTATGTGCTGGACCATGATATCAACAGTTCATACTGCATTACAATTTCATAAATGATGTAATATAAAAATAGTAATTGAGGTACACAACAGAATCTATAATTTGTATGAATTCATGTTCCTGTGACCAAAGCTTGTTAGTTTCATGTTTTCAACTTGGTCTGTTCTTATTCTATGTTGCTTGGATTAATACAATGTTCTTGGCTTGTAACAATGTTTTTGAAGATGCAGTTAGAACTATAGAGATACATACGGTACGTTTTACCTATGTATTTATCTCTGTGATCAGAAACAGGTCTGTGAAACCTCCCCAATATTCATTTGAGGGTAATGTGAATTTCAGTTTTGTTAGAGAGAGCAAATATTTAGAACGTTTGCTGTAATAAAGTGAAATGTCAAACTTTGTTTTTTGTTGATGTTTTTTAATCTCAATAAAAACAAAAATATGACTTATTTTGTCTTTTATTTTGTATTATTGTTAAGCTTAATTGTTTGAAAAGCAGAATGTGGTGAATAAATGGAAGATTTGATAGAAACATTTCTTCCTGGCTGGTCAGGATCAAAAAGTCGGTGGTGGAATGTTCACACCATTTATTGGACCCACTCGGTGCTTATCTCATTAGCATCATGGCAGCAACATTAACACTTCTTTAAATGTTACAAAAAAAATCTCAACCAAAGAGAATTACTACTTTATATAATTAATATAAGGTGGAGAACATTGATAAATGGTTGGAGTTTAAGTAACTTAATGTTAAGAACATAACATTCTAAAGACTGTAGAATGATTTAGTGCTCGAGTCTATACAGTGCAATCAGAAAGTATTCAGACCCTTTCACTTTATACACATTTTGTTACGTTACATACTTATTCTAAAATTGATTAAAAACAAATTTTCCTCATCAATCTACACACAATACCCCATACTGACAGAGTGAAACAGGTTTTTAGAAATCTTTGCAAATGTGTTAAAAATTTAAAACATAAATACCTTACTTACCTTGGATAAGTATTCAGACCCTTTGCTATGAGACTAGAAATGAAGGTTCAGGTGTATCCTGTTTACATTGATCATCCTTGAGATGTTTCTACAGCTTGATTGGAGTACACCTGTGGTAAATTCAATTGATTGGACATGATTCGGAAAGGCACACACCTGTCTATATAAGGTCCCACAGTTGACAATGCATGTCAGAGCAAAAACCAAGCCATGAGTTCGAAGGAATTGTCCATAGAGCTCCGTGACAGGATTGTGTCGAGGCACAGATCTGAGGAAGGGTACCAAAATATTTCTGCAGCATTGAAGGTCCCCAAGAACACAGTGGCCTCAAATCATTCTTAAATGGAAGAAGTTTGGAACCACCAAGACTCTTCCTAGAGCTGGCCGCCTGAGCAATCGGGGGAGAAGGGACTTGGTCAGGGAGGTGACCAAGAACCCGATGATCACTCTGACAGAGTTCCTCTGTGGGGATGGGAGAACCTTCCAGAAGGACAAACATCTCTGCAGCACTCCACCAATCAGGCCTTTATGGTAGAGTGGCCATATGGAAGCCACTCCTCAGTAAAAGACACATGACAGTCTGCTTGGAGTTTGCCAAAAGGCACCTAAAGGACTTTCAGACCATGAGAAACAAGATTCTCTGGTCTGATGAAAACAAGATTGGTCTCATTGGACTGAATGCCAAGTGTCACGTCTGGAGGAAACCTGGCACCATCCCTACTGTGAAGCATGGTGGTGGCAGCATCATGCTGTGGGGATGTTTTTCAGCGGCAGGGACTGGGAGACTTGTCAGGATCGAAGGAAAGATGAACAGAGCAAAGTACAGAGAAATCCTTGATGAAAACCTGATTCAGAGCGCTCACGACCTCAGACTGGGGAGAAGGTTCCCCTTCCAACAGGACAACGACCCTAAGCAGAGCCAAGACAACGCAGGAGTGGCTTCGGGACAAGTCTCTGAATGTCCTTGAGTGGCCCAGCCAGAACCTGATTGAACATCTCTGGAGAGACCTGAAAATGGCTGTGCAGCAACGCTCCACATCCAACGTGAAAGAGCTTGAGAGGATCTGCAGAGAAGAATGGGAGAAACTCTCCAAATACAGGTGTGCCAAGCTTGTAGTGTCATACCCAAGAAGACTCCAGGCTGTATTTGCTGCCAAAGGGTCTGAATATTTATGTAAATTTGTTTCAGTTACTTAAAAAAAGAACTTTTCTAAAAATGTATTTTTGTTTTGTCATTATAGGTTATTATGTGTTGATTAAAGATATATATATTTTAATACATTTTAGAATAAGGCTGTAACGTAACAAAATGTGGAAAAAGTCAACGGGTCTGAATGCTTTATATGGTGTTATTTTTTGAATGACTGTGGTCTAAATACCCAGCAGCCCTTTTTACTCCGCCCATTCCATTGGTCCCAATACAAAACACTGTAGGCCTATAAATTGGCTTAGAGAGAAAAAAATATTCTATGTGGCATTGGGCATACTCAGTAGGGTCTGTAGAATCTATTTGTGGTGTCATTTCATGGGGCTCTGAATAAAACGGAGTGTTGCTGGCAATGTTCCCACAAATGTTTTGGGACACTGAGCACATTTTAGGTCTTATGAGTGGAAACTTGAACCTTGTGAGTATTTTTCTGCAACTTCCTGTGCACGTTTACAGTGGACACTGAGGCTGTACACTTACAGTTTTGGACAGTAACCAATAGGCTATTGTGGCTATTTGAGCATAATGTACGCCTACCAACAAAACCAATGGAGCAAATCCTATAACATTCTCACATGGAAATAGTTTTTGATTATATAGCTTTCTATGATATAGCCTATATGTGGTGTTCAATGCAGGCCTACATTGCATGCGACTTTTAATAATGTTTTTACATTGTGAAGGACTTTAATTAATCTTTTTTTTTACTTGGTCTGTAACACCATGGGCCGAATAGGTGACTAAATTGAATTGTCTTATGATGCAAGAAACCACTTTACAAAATAAAAGTTATTATTATTACTTTACAGAAATACAACACAATGCAATCACCTATTTGGCCTATGGTGTTACAGACCAAGTAAAAAAATCATGAATTAAAGTCAAGCCCTTCATAATGTAAAAATGTTATTAAAAGTTGCATGCAATGACTACCACGTATAGGCTACTGTAGGTTATATCATAGACATCAAAAGCTATTTCCATGTGAAAATGTTATGGGATTTTCTCCATTGGTTTTGTTGGTGGCTTACGTTATACCACAATAGACTATTGGCTACTTTCTAAAACTGTAAGAGTACAGCCTTAGTGTTCACTGTGAAGTTGCACAAAATTCTCACAAGGTTCAAGTTTTCTCTCACAAGACCTAAAATTTGCACGGTGCCCCAAAAAATTAGAGGGAACATTGCATACAGGTCCTTGACTTTTGTCATCCCCGCCCATACCATCAGAACTATCATCCAGTGTTGAGAGAGCGAGGAGGGCGAAGGTACAGTAGTGAATAACAAAAGTAAGGATGTGTCAGAGTGGAAAGTTGTAATGGTGTTTGACACCCTATTCGATTAACCCAGCTATTCCCAAACTGGGGGTACGCGCAATAACGTCGAGGGTACGCCAAATAAAATAAAAATTCTTCTGATTTTCAAACAGTCCGTTTATATTTTTCAACGGGGCTATACATTTGGGTGAGTTTTTTTCTCTCACCTAAGTAGCCTCATTTCACTGCCCAAAATAGAATTAAACCATCTAGTGTTCAGCAAAATAACAACACAATGTCAAATACAGGTAACCTGGTCAAATAATTAACATCCAATCACATTAACCGTTACTCTCTCGTGAGAATTCCACTAACGGTCCGTATGTAGCGAAACGTAGCTGCTGCTCATGTTGGTATCTGTACTGATGGCGCAAAAGCCATGACAGGGAGACATGGTGGAGTGGTAACACGCATGCAAGCAGTTGCTCCCGACGCCACTTGGGTACACTGTAGCATCCACTGAGAGGCTTTTGCTGCCAAGGGAATGCCTGACAGCTTGAAAGACATTTGGACACTACAGTGAAAATGGTTAACTTTGTTAAAGCAAGGCCCCTTAACCCTTGTGTATTTTCTGCACTATGCAGTGATATGGGCAGCAACCTGTAACACTTTTACAACATACAGAAGTGCGCTGGTTATCAAGGGGAAAAGTATTGACACGTTTTTTTTAATTGAGAGATGAGCTTAAAGTTTTCTTTGCTGACCATAATTTTCACTTGTCTGACCGCTTCCATGATGATGAGTTTCTCACACGACTGGCCAATCTGGGTCATGTTTTTTCTCACCTGAATGATCTGAATCTAGGATTACAGGGACTCTTCGCAACTATATTTAATGTGCGGGACAAAGTTGAGGCTATGATTAAGAAGTTAGAGCTCTTATCTATCTGCATTAACAAGGACAACACACAGGTCTTTCCATCATTGTCTGATTTTTTGTGTGCAAATGAACTCAAGCTTACGGACAATGTCAAATGTGATATAGCGAAGCACCTGAGTGAGCTGGGTGCACAATTACGCAGGTACTTTCCAGAAACGGACGACACAAACAACTGGATTTGTTATCCCTTTCATGCCCTGCCTCCAGTCCACTTACCGATATCTGAACAAGAGAGCCTCATCGAAATTGCAACGGTTCTGTGAAAATTGAATTTAATCAGAAGCCGTTGCCAGATTTCTGGATTGGGCTGCACTCAGAGTATCCTGCCTTGGCAAATTGCGCTGTTAAGACACTGATGCCCTTTGCAACCACGTACCTATGTGAGAGTGGATTCTCGGCCCTCACTAGCATGAAAACTAAATACAGGCACAGACTGTGTGGAAAATGATTTAAGACTGAGACTCTCTCCAATACAACCCAACATTGCAGAGTTATGTGCATCCTTTCAAGCACACCCTTCTCATTAACCTGTGGTGAGTTATTCACAATTTTGATGAACAAATAAGGTTTTATATATAAGATGGTTAAATAAAGAGCAAAGTTATTGATTATAATAATATTATTATTTGTGACCTGGTTATTGAGTGCACTGACCCTGGTGCTAGAAGGGGTACGCAGCTGGAGGTTGAATGTTTGAAGGGGATACGGGACTATAAAAAGTTTGGGAACCACTGGATTAACCAATGCCATTAAGAAAGAGGTAGGTGAAGTCACATTAGCCTGGTCCATTGGTAATGGCACACTTGTTAATATTCTGTGCTGACCATGTTCAGCAAGGGAAGATTCTCAAAATTAAAACTCTCAATGGGAAGAAAATCACGTCATGTCCCTGGAGCTTCGGCTAAGCTGAGGGGGATCATTTCTAGGGTTCCATCAATTATTTAAAAGAAAATGTAGAGGGGGGCATAGTGGTTAAAGCCACTAAAGTGTTTTCAGTAAGAAAGAGCGGCAAAGAAGTGAAAGTCAGTACTCTTAATGTTTGAGAAGGTTCTGCCTGAGACTTCTTCTCAAATAGAAGTGCTTCCTGGCTTTCACTGTTAGAGTTTGGCCCACCTCCATTAAGGTGTTTTAAATGCCAAAGAATGGGACATGTAGTGGTTCTGTGCAAAGGAAAGAAAAGATGTGCCAAGTGTGGAGGGGAACATGATTATGGTGAATGTGGGAAAAATGTCAATGTTAACTATTATAATTCTGGAGGGAGCACAGTGGTTACGAGAAATATTGCTCTCACAAATGTGTTGTGTCAAAGGACACCTTGATAGTTCATCAGATTGACTTCATAGCTTTCATTGGAAAGGTTAACAACCTGATTAAGTTTGTGGAAAGCAGAACTGCTAAATTGAAGATCATTGTGGAAGCAGCAGCAGAGTTTTTAGGAGTAACAGATGTTACTGTCGTCATGATTGTTGATATGTTGACTCCTAATAATACTAATGATGGAATGTCTTAGTATGATGACAATTAGAGTTAAGGTTTTTGTCATCCTTCAGTGGAATGCTAGAAGCCTTATTGCTAACTAACTTGCCTAGTTAAATAAAGGTAAAATAAATATCTCCCTCTCTAACTTTAAGCATCAGCTGTCAGAGCAGCTTACCGATCACTGAACCTGTAAACAGCCAATCTGTAAATAGCACACCCGACTACCTCATCCCCATATTATTACTTAGCCTCTTGCTCTTTTGCATCCCAGTATCTCTACTTGCACATTTTTACATTTACATTTAAGTCATTTAGCAGACGCTCTTATCCAGAGCGACACATCTATTACTCCAGTATTAATGCTAAATTGAAATTATTTTCGTCTCTATGGCCTATTTATTGCCTACCTCCTTACTATTCTACATTTGCACATTAATGTGTATATAGATTTTTCTATTTTAATTTTATTTTGTGTTACTGACTGTACGTTTGTTTATGTGTAACTCTGTGTTGTTGTTTTTGTCGCACTGCTTTGCTTTATCTTGGCCAGGTCGCAGTTGTGAATGAGAACTTGTTCTCTACTGGCCTACCTGGTTAAATAAAGGTGAAATAAAAAATAAAAAGCCTTATTGCTAACGGTCAGGAGTTTAAGAAACATGTCATTGATTTAGAGATCAAACCTGATGTGATATGTGTACAACAAACATGGCTTAGACCACATCTTGATTGTATTATTCCTGGTTATTGTTCAATCTGATTTGATAGATCAACTGGACAGAGTGATGGTTGTGCTACCTTCATAAGGGAAGGTCTTGTATAGCAAGATAATAATGTTGGCATGTTTACCTGCTTACAATACCCACTGTAGTGTGCGTAGATCTCAAGCCCATAATAAGTCAATAGGGCTAACTGGCTAGCGACTACTGTTGGCTAGCTACTACTTTTAACAAGCCAGACAACCACGAATGATTGACATCTACCTTGCATAACATTATTTTTTGGTCATTTTTGCCTGTTAAACTATCTGGTTAGCTACATTATTATGATTCACATATAGCTCACTAGAGGCTCCTCCGAGGAGGAAGGGGAGGACCATCCTCAGTGAATTTCATTTAAAAAAAAATTGCGAAACATTAAAAAAGTTAACCTTTTTAGATAAAACTATACTAAATATATTCAAATGTCACCAGATAATTAATTAAAACACACTGTTTTGCAATGAAGGTCTACGTGTGGCTCAGTTGGTAGAGCATGGTGTTTGCAACGCCAGGGTTGTGGGTTTGATTCCCACGGGGGACCAGTACGGAGAAAAAAATGTATGAAATGTATACATTCACTACTGTAAGTTGCTCTGGATAAGAGCGTCAGCTAAATGACTAATATGTAAATGTACAGTAGCCTCAGCAGCACTCTGTATGGTAGCACCATGGTGCAACCCGAGGACAGCTGGTTTCCGTCCTCCTCTGAGTACATTGGTACATTGACTTCACTACAAAACCAAAGAGGCTCGTGGTTCTTACCACCTTCCATAGATTTACACAGTAATAATTACAACTTCCGGAGGATGTCCTGCAACCTATCAGAACTCTTGCAGCATGAACTGACATGTCTACCCAATCAAAGGATCAGAGAATTAATCTAGTACTGAAAGCATAAGCTACAGCTAGCTATCACTGCAGTGTATAAAATGTGGTGAGTAGTTGACTCAAAGAGAGAGAAAGACAATAGTTGAACAGTTTTGAACAAATTAATTTCTTCCAAAATTAAAGAGAAGCAAGAGAAAGCTAGCTATATTTGGTTGTATTTTTTTTTTTACTTTTCCTTTCATTCAGCTAGCATATGCATCTAGCTAATTTAGCCTACTCAACCCGGCTAAAACAGAGAGGGATGCTATGTTAGTTATGTAAGCTTTTGGTTTTATTAATTTATTGCCACTGGGGCCCGCCGGTGTAACAGCTAAACTGCTTGCTGCTGACTGTACACTGTACTGTTGCCATTGTTCTGGCTGGAAGAAGGTTCAGTGAATCTGGAGGTGCAGCGTGAGATAATACAGTAGGGGGAGTGTGAGTGCTTTTGTAATGTAATGTTTGTGCACTCTCCACACTCTCGTCCTCACAAGAACGTACTCAAGAAAACGTCCTTGGAGATGCATATGCGAGAAAACACCCATTGACTCGTGACAAATGGGAGAGGGTCCATTCAGAGAGAAGTGGTAGGTATTTTAAAAAGTTCTCATTTGCACTGCCGAGAAACGGGGTCCAGAAAAGTTGGATCTGCAGCCTCTGCTTTTTTTTAAAAACAGTAGCAGTTCTGGTGTTTGTGTGCTTGTTCTCGAAGAGGGCAATGTGAATACACTTTTTCACAATGGCATGCAAGACTATGTTTTACATGAGTTAACGGAGAGGAAATTACTTAGTTGAAAGAAGTTAAGATTTTAAACTTGAATGATAGAGCAGACTGATAAAATGAAGCTTTACGCTTAATAATGAAATTAAAATATAAATGTGTTATTTATTTCATATAGTGGTGGACACCTAATTTGATATGATATCGATAAGTGTCGTTTGCTCAGACAGTGAAGAGAGTAGTAGAGGAAGATGGGTCCAGGGTGAGGGATCCTAAGAAGATCCCTGTGAGTAGGCTGAGGCCAATAGCGAGTGACAGAAATTACAAGTGCTTCAGTAAAAAAAATTTTTGGGGGGCATTTATTGCCATGGTTGTCATCTGTACTGCAGGAATGGAACGTAAATCACTGAGGATACATGTTGTGGTGGAAGTTGCAGAGAAGCACTTGGGTGTATGAGATTTTACTCCATAAGATTTAAGGTGTTTTGAATGACAGTGTCCCGTCCTCCCAGGCTGGTGTAGGATCAGATAGGGTCAAAGTAGTGGAATAGTGGTGAGGTTTTTAATGGGTGTAGGGTAAGTTGGTAGGGCATTTTTTCCAGTGTAATGAATTCATTATACAGAATAGTAGGCTGACACACAGCCAATACAGTAGGTGGCGGCATGCACCTAACATTTGTTTGCGGACCGCCATAATACCAAAGAAGAAGAAGAAGCCCGTCGAAATGGACGTCTTTGACAATGTTGCCACAATTTATTTCGACTTCGTGATTTTGCAGTAATTTTGCAAATCAGAGACTTCACGAGTTCACTGATCTATCTAATGGTACGTGCATCCATGCATACGAAACGGGGGGGTGGGTGTATGGTAACGGTATCCCTGCGTTCGCGGTGACGGGAAGTCTAGATTCCCGTAGACCCTCAGTCATTGTGCTAACGCTAGTTAGCATTAGCACGTTAAACTACTGCTAACTTCCTTCATACTGGACACAGATACATAACAATGGTATCCGCGAGTTCATCTGACTCGGGGGAAGTATATAAAGGGAATCATTGCCAAAATTCCGAAGTATTAATTATGAGAGAAAAGGGGATTTCCTAACGAGTTCAGGTAGCCAAGCTGGAGCTCTGCGAGACATTAACAGCGATGGGGGCAGACGTTTTGATCAAGAGACCTTCAGAAAATATGCAATTTCTCAGACACTAAATATACAACTATGTATTTTACAGTTATAAGGAAGATGAATTCTTAAAGTTAGTGGTTTTATAAATTGAATATACTGTATTTACGTAATTTCAAGCCTTACAATTTCATATTTGTACTGTGTACTTGAGCTTGTGTCCTCAAAAGTGACTACACCTCAGCAATTTATAACTATTTTTTACCAGAAATGTGAGATTTCAACCTTTCTTGGAGTATGCAGCATTATTAGTTGTTGTTTATAGTCCTTTCATGATAATTAATTACTTTTGCGGATTACGTAAATGACATTTTCGATTGCATTTTGTTACATTTATGAAGTTTTTAATCAGAGAAGTGTGCACTCACAAAATCAATATGTACAATAATATGGACTGTTGTTTGTTGTCAGGAGCATGCATGTGTTTCATGGACTTTACCATTTAGGAATGTGAAGGGGTAAATTTGGTTCATAGAAAATCCCACTTTTTTGCTGCATTATATTTAGCCTAGCCCAACGGTCAGCAGACCTGATATTTAGTCGTTTCATCTTACAGTCCGAAGGGAATCTATGCAACCGGCTAATACACACGTGTCCCTGTAGACTGGTTCGTACATTAAACATTCTCCATTCCGGCTGAAAAGGTGTCGATTTCCTCCTTAATTGCGAGAAGGCATAAAATAATGGGGAAAATATGCATACGTTCTTTATGAAACACCATTTTCCACCACCACACTACAGTGGTGTGGCTATTGCTAGTCCCTGTCCACAGTAGTGTTTGGAAACTATCACTTCCAGTAGTGAAAATACAGACTACTGCAACCTGATTGGCTGAACGCGATACGCAACATCTGTGACTAGCATTAGCAACTGTAGCATGGTGGTTAAAAATTAAAATGGTGTTTCATACATTTTTCTGCCTTCTCGCCGTTAATTTGAGTTAAGGAGGAAATTGACGCCTTTGCAGCCTGAATGGAGAATGTTTTATGTACGAACCGGTCCACGGGGGATACGGGTGTATAGCCAGTTGCATAAATTCCCTTTGGACGGTAAAATGAAACTACGCAATAACGCCATCTGCCGGCCTTTGGGCTACCTTATTACTGTACTAACGTCATATCAATTGATATATTCTATCAGACATGCTACAACAAAGGTTACAGCATTTACAAATGTTATATAATAATGTATTTATTCTTATATTTTAGCAATAGCCAACCAAGGAGCAACCCAGATAACTGAAGGAGTCTGGATATTATCTGCAGTGAGTACATTTAATAATTTGAAATGATATAGCCTAGAAGGCTATGTTAATCATGATGATGCCATTGCCAACGTTCCTTTCCCCCCCCATATAATAGCACTGATATAAGTGCTATTCCTATACAGTGCATTCGGGAAGTATTCAGACCCCTAGACTTTTGATTAAATCTTTTTTTTCCTCATCAATCTACACACAATACCCCATTATGACAAAGCAAAAACAGGTTTTTCAAAATGATTGTACATTTACTCAGTACTTTGTTAAAGCACCTTTGGCAGCGATTACAGTCTCAAGTCTTCTTGGGTATGACGCTACAAGCTGGGCACACCTGTATTTGGGGGCTTTCTCCCATTCTTTTCTGCAGATCCTCACATGCTCTGTCAGGTTGGACGGGGAATGTCACTGCACAGCTATTTCCAGGTCTCTCCAGAGATGTTCGATCAGGTTCAAGTCCGGGCTCTGGCTGGGTAGGGTTGCAAAGGGTGGGAAACTTTCCGGGAAATTTCTGGAAAGTTTAGCCCGGGAATTTGGGGAATTTTGCTTAAATTCATCAAACAATTTAGCTTATAACAGTGAACCTTTTTGTGGGATACACATAAGGCAATTCTAGGTATTTTTGGTTAAACTATCCCCAATTCAATGGAATTGCAACCCTCTGCATGCACAGTGCATTCTTCCATCACATGTACAGCTGATTCTCAAGATCTTGCACATTAATGAGGTGCTACTGAGTCCACACTACTACACTGTCTGAACCAAGGACTACATGCTTTCTGGTAAGTTTTGATTACAGTACTGGGTGGGGTGAATATATTTTATATGCCATACATTAATTTTTGTTAACTAGTAAATAGTAGCCTACAGCAAAGTGTGTTTTAATCATTTCTAACTTGTTAACAATTTCTGCTAGTTAGGTTTTGCTACCATGTAGTTTTTAGCTTGCTTGAGCCTGCTAACTGAGGAGTGTTAATTCACCTGTTTCCATACATGTTTCATTTTAAAACATTTATCTTACAAAGGAATTGTTTAATCTAACTGCTTAACCATTTATCTGTACATGGAATTGTATTTGTTGTTTTTTTACTCATTTTTTTCTAATCTTTACAGGAAAATGGAATGGGCACTATCTGATGTGTGGAGACATTTCACTGAACCTAATGTAGAAGGAAAAGCTGTGTACATTTGCAAGTACTGTGCCAAATCATATGTGAAGAATGCAATAAAGATGCAGAATCATCTGGCCAAGTGCATCAAGTTCCCTCAGCGCTCACAACAAGCAACCTCTGACAAAAGACCCTCTACTTCCATTCGAGGTGAAAATGATAAATCAGACACTTTATCGATAGCAAAAGCTCTTGGTCCTCCTGGATCAAAGTTTTTTTTGACTCAATGGAGGAACGTAGTCAGAGATTCTGATGAATGTCTTGCTCGAGCTGTGTGTGCAACTGGTTCACCTCTGATGCTCACAGGCAATGTGTATTGGAAGAGATTTCTGAATGTTCTTCGCCCAGCATACACCCCTCCAACCAGACATGCTTTATCTACTAATTTGATGGATGCCGAGTTCAACAGAGTTCAAGCGAAGGTCAAGCAAATCATAGAGAAAGCAGACTGTATTGCAATCATCTCTGATGGGTGGTCGAATGTTTGTGGGCAAGGAATAATTAACTACATCATCTCCACCCCTCAACCAGTATTCTACAAGAGCACAGACACAAGGGACAACAGACACACCAGTCTCTACATTGCAGATGAGCTGAAGGCAGTCATCAATGACCTTCGACCACAGAAGGTATTTGCACTGGTGACAGACAATGCTGCGAACATGAAGGCTGCTTGGTCTAAAGTGGAGGAGTCCTACCATCACAACACCCATTGGCTGTGCTGCTCATGCAATGAATCTGCTCGTCAAGGACATCATGGCACTGAAAACAAAGTATACACTCTACAAGAGAGCCAAGGAAATGATTAGGTATGTGAAGGGTTATCAAGTTATAGCAGCAATCTACCTCACCAAGCAAAATGAGAAGAATAAGAGCACCACATTGAAGCTGCCCAGCAACACCTGTTGGGGTGGTGTTGTCATCATGTTTGACAGTCTCCTGGAAGGGAAGGAGTCTCTCCAAGAAATGGCCATATCATAGTCTGCCGATATGGACAGCCCCATCAAGAGGATCCTCCTGGATGATGTATTTTGGGAGTGGTAAGCAGCCTGAAACCTATAGCAGTAGCCATTGCACGGATTGAGGGAGACAATGCCATCCTGTCTGATGTTCAGACTCTGCTTGCAAATGTAAGAGAAGAAATCTGTACTGCCCTGCCCACTTCACTGTTGCTCCAAGCAGAAGAAACTGCAGTTCTGAAATACATCAAAAAACGCGAAAACTTCTGCCTGAAGCCCATACACGCCGCAGCGTACATGTTGGACCCCAAGTATGCTGGCAAGAGCATCCTGTCTGGTGCAGAGATCAACAAGGCCTATGGTGTCATCACTATCGTGTCTTGCCACCTTGGCCTGGATGAGGGCAAGGTTCTTGGGAGTCTGGCAAACTTCACTTCCAAGCAAGGGCTTTGGGGTGGAGAAGCAATATGGCAGTCGTGCCAACATATCTCATCAGCCACCTGGTGGAAGGGACTTTGGGAATCTGAGGCTCTTTCCCCTGTTCCCTCCATCATCCTCCAAATCCCACCAACATCAGCCGCCTCGGAGCGCAACTGGTCCTTGTTTGGGAACACACACATTAAAGCACGCAACAGACTGACCAATACAAGGGTTGAAAAACTGGTGGCCATCTGGGCAAATTTGAGGCCAGACAACGAGCCATCCTCATCAAAGTTGGAAAGTGACAGTGATGATGAGGTCTCAGAGTCTGATGTTAGAGGTTGACATTGAGGAGGTCCAGGGAGAAGACATGGAAGCCTGAGAGAAGACAACCAAAGCTTTAGTTTCTAGACTATCATTTTACAGATGTATGTTGAAAACGTTTTTGGGAGATGCGATGGATCTTTGGGGATCATTCAGTATTCCCTTTCTTTTGTTGTTCAGTGAAATCATCCCATGTGAAGAGTCACCTAATTTTAATTAGTTCAATTTGTTTTTTATTTCTGTTGGAAGGATTTAATCATTTGCAATTATGTCTTACTTATGATAAGGTAAAAGGTTTATGTTTCTGTCTACATATGATATGGTAAATATATCCAATGCAGAAAAAAACATTACATTTAAATTGTATTAATATTAATTTCCATATATTCCGGTTTATTCCCACCTCTGAATGTTGGAAGTTGAACCTTCACCCCAGTCTAAGGTCCTAAGTGCTCTCTCTGTACTTTGCTCCATTCATCTTTCCCTCGATCCTGACTAGTCTCCCAGTCCCTGCCACTGAAAAACATCCCCACAGCATGACGCTGCCGCCACCATGCTTCACCGTAGGGATGGTGCCAGGTTTCCTCCAGACGTGACGCTTGGCATTCAGGCCAAAGAGTTCAATTATGGTTTCATCAGACCAGAGAATCTTGTTTCTCACAGTCTGAGTCCTTTAGGTGCCTTTTGGTAAACTCCAAGTGGGCTGTCATGTGCCTTTTACTGAGGAGTGGCTTCTGTCTGGCCACTCTACAATAAAGGCCTGATTGGTGGAGTGCTGCAGAGATGTTTGTCCTTCTGGAAGGTTCTCCCATCTCCACAGAGGAACTCTGTAGCTCTATCAGAGTGACCATCAGGTTCTTGGTCACCTCCCTGACCAAGGCCCTTCTCCCCCGATTGCTCAGCTTGGCCGGGCGGCCAGCTCTAGGAAGTGTCTTGGTGATTCCAAACTTCTTCCATTTAAGAATGATGGGGGCCACTGTGTTCTTGGGGACCTTCAATGCTGCAGACATTCTTTGGTACCCTTCCCCAGATCTGTGCCTCGACTCGGAGCTTTACGGACAATTTCATTGACCCCATGGCATGGTTTTTGTTCGGACACGCACTGTCAACTGTGGGACCTTATATAGACAGGTGTTTGCCCTTCCAAATCATGTCCAATCAATTGAATTTAACACAGGTGGACTCCAATCAATTTGTAGAAAGATCTCAAGGATGATCAATTGATTCAGGATGCACCTGAGCTCAATTTTGAGTTTCATAGCAAAGGGTCTGAATACTTATGTAAATAAGTTTCCACTTTGTCATTATGGGGTATTTGTGTAGATTGGGACATTTCTTTTTTTAATTTAATCAATTTTAGAATAAGTCTGTAACGTAACAATGTGGAAAAAGTCTGAATACTTTCCGAATGCCCTGTAAGTGGTTGTGTGTTTCTTTGTTTGGAAAATAGTGGGCAATGTATTTTATATTTGTTTGTCATATGAAGGTTGCAGATGAACTTATTGTCCAAGTTCTCCTGGAAGCCTTTGACAACATGGAGGAAAGTTGGGACAGCATAGATGAAGCAGGAGACTACTCAACAGATGCAGCTAGACATTTACCAAGCTGTTCATGTCAGCAAATCACTGAACACAAGGTGGGCCATCCCCATTACAAACAGAAATGTATTCCAATTGATGTTTTAGAGACCTTATTCCAGCCTCAATAACAGTCACTTATTTGTTCTCATTCACATGTTCTTGTCAAAAGGGAACAGAAGTGGGAGAAGAGACCCTGACTGACATGACAGCATTTAAGGTGAAGAATGATGAAGGCTCTGCTCCTGTTTCAGACATCCACAGTCATTCAAAGATCATGGCTCAAGATCTTCATCGAAAGGCGACAGAGGTCACCCACGATAAGTGTCCTTCTGTCTCAGAAAGATCATGCCCTGTGGGCCTAACAAATGTTCAGGAAATATGTATTTTGTCTTCTGGATTTGATGTAAAAAAGAACAGAGAGAGAGATTCTGCTGCAGTGGAGGTTGACACTATAGTTTCTTTCCCCCCCTTTTCAAGCAATCTGACAAAAAACATAAAGGGAAATGTCACACTTTCACCCACAGCGAAGATTGCTGTGACTCAAGGGCTATCGGCCTCTTCTCTAAGTGACCACGCACAATATTCAAGAGAGGTAGTGGATGAGAAAACCTATGCTGATGTTTCCCATCAAACGTTACCACTTGCAGATACCAAGAAAGGAAAAGAGAAAATGTCCTTGAATACCCTTTTGCCTGTGATGGAAAAGCAACAAAAGCGAAAAGCTGGTCGGCCATATAAGAAGAAAACTCTAGTGAAAATGGCAAGACTTTTAGCAATTGTCCAAGAACGGGATTCAGATGTCACAGAATTACACAGGGTGACTCACCATAAGGATACTCTAACACCCTCATGCAAACAAACGAAAGAGAAGAAAAAGGATGAAATGTTAGAATTTCCCCCAACTACCTCAAGTGACACATGCTTTGGATGCAATTCAACATCTGATTCTTCAAACCACCTTACTATTGCACATTCAGATGACATAATTTCTGCATCTCAAATAGCTGGACCAAGTATTTCTATGGAATTTAACCAACCCTCCAGGATACAGAAACCTTCAAAGACCACACAAAAAGAAGAATTAAAAATAAAAGAAGTGTCGGCGCTGAAATTGACCACTGTCACAAAGGGGCAATATTCTCCTATAGAACAAGCTCTGACACAAAATACCTTGGTGCCATCTGAGAATGCATTGAAAGTACAAAAGAGACCTGGAAAAAATAAAAAGATGATATCCAAAGGAGGAAATGGAAGGACTCAGGCATTCAAAAGAAACCGAATGAATCCGAGCAGCCTGTTCACCACTCAGTCACAGAGTAGCAATGCTACACCCCAAGACAAAATTAATTTAGGACTCTCTCAAGATGCGACTCCACTGCAGTCATCAGATATAAAAATGGAGCCCAAATACTTGTCAGACACTTCTGTCTTGGATGTAAAGAACAATTTGAAGGAACACCAAAAAAGAGAACCTCCCTCTAAAAACTTTACAGAAGGGAGTGTTAAAAGTCCTGGTATAATGTCAAAATGCTTTGACTTGTCTATCACTCAAAAAGACCAGGGGGCACGAAGTGACATGAAGAGGGAAATCAAAGATAATGTAACTGCTAACATATCAGCTGTAGGAAACCAGGGGGAAATGACTCCAAGAACTCAAGAGCTCTCAAGACTAAAGAGTATTGAGGATGTGCTCAAATTGAAGCGGAAAGCTGGTCGACCATTCAAGAAAAATACGTTGTTTAAAATGGATAAGCTGGTAGCGATGGCACAGGAAGGAAGAACTAATGATACAGAGAATAGTGGCATGACTAAAGAGTGTGTTCCAAAATTCCCTGCATATCACCCCCTAAAGTCAAAAGTAAAAAAGGAAAAGACTGACACCAAAACCTTGGCATCAAATTCACCTAGTAACCCCTCAAGAAAATCCAGCAGAACATGTAAAACTACCCCAAAAACTGTTCAAAAGATGCAAGTCCTCACACACACGCTCACCCAATCAGTTTTACCAGTTCCATCCAATCTTATTGAACCTATTCTCAAATCAGAGGACACAACTCTTATCTCCTCAACGGTCTCTCCAATTCCTTTATGTAGTGCAGAGATTTTTCCTCAACAGGAAAGCCACAGATGCAGAAAACCCCCGAAGAAAAACACAAAAGTTAACAAAAAGATGACCACTGCAGTCCCACATCCTCCAATATTTGCAGTAGTTTCCAAGGCCCTTGCTGAGATTGTCTCTACAGGGAATGGTAAAGAAACAAAGAAAGACATTGGATCCAAAAGAAAATACAAACACGTGCCTAGAACTTCTGGTGTATCAGAATTGCTGTGTACAAATGGAATTCCTCAGGGAGATATACATACCCAATCTAATAGGGATGAGGTATATTCCAAGACTTCAGCCCCAACTGTGCCACAATCCCAGAACACACGGAAGCGTGAGGTTCAAAATAAAAAAGGTACCGAAAAGGCAGCTGTCCCATTATCTGATGAAACTGTCCTTCCTGTTTCAGATTGCCAGTTGCAAAGTCACAGTGCATCTCAGGAAACGCCTTTACTGCCATCAAAGATTAAGACAGAATCTGACACATTATATCTGACACCTAGAACGGTTAGGAAGAAAAATCCAAAGACGTGTAAGGAAATAAAAAAACCTTCACCGAAAGTTGAGAAAGCACAGGTGCCATCTCTGGATTCTTCACTTGGAGTGGAACATATATGTCATGATGTGCCACATGTGGATCAAATGAGACAAGTGGAAGCAGTGATCGAGTCAGTAATTGAGGATCTCCACAAACCACTGAAAAATGTGAGTCATAGAAAAAAGATTAAAAAAGAGGCTAGCAATGTTCTTGCTTTAACGCTGAATCCTTCACTTGGAGTGGAACATAGAACTCCTGATGTGCCAGAAGTGGATCATATTAGACAAATGGAAGCAGTGATAGAGTCAGTGATTGAGGATCTCCACAAAAAAGAGGTCAGTGATGTTTCTGCATCAGCACACTCAACCTTTCCTGCCTCAAATAATCTGTTTGAACCACATAACCATAGTACAGTATCTCAAATGCTTCTGCTGCCATCAGAGATAAAGACAGAATCAGGCAGAATCAATAATGCCATACCCAGAACTCCTGATGTGCCACAAATGGATCATGTAAGACAAATGGAAGCAGTGATAGAGTCAGTGATTGAGGATCTCCACAAAAAAGAGGCCAGTAATGTTGCTCCATTAAAACCAACCACCTTTTCTGCCTCGGATAACCTTTTGGAACAGCATAACCATAGTACATTACCTCAATCTTCTTTTATGTCATCCGGAGAGACAAAATCAGGCTTGAAACATGCAATACCCAAAACGTCAACAAAAAACAAGTCAAAAACATTCATGAAAGAGAAACTTACCTGCAAAAGCTATTCAAAAAATCCTAAGAAAGCAGCTATACAAACTTCAGTTCCTACATCTGACACAATGCATGTGTCAACAGTTAAGAAGAATTCCAATATTTGTAAAGAAAGAAAAAGATCTTCACATAAAGTTGAGAAAGCACAGGCGTCATCTCTCGATCCTTCCCTTGGAGTGGAACATGGATGTCCTGATCGAATAAGACAAGTGGAAGCAGTGATAGACTCCCTGATTGAGGATCTCCACAAACCACTCAAACCTAATGGACAACAAAAAAAGTTTAAAGAAGAGACCAGTAATGTTTCTGCATTGGAACAAACAACATTTCTCGCCTCAAATAACCTGTTGGAACAGCATAACCATAGTACGTTACCTCAATATTATTTTCTGTCATCCGGAGAGACAAAATCAGGCTTGAAACATGCCAAACCCAAAATGGCAACAAAAATGAAGTCAAAAGCATGCAGTAAAGGGAAACTTTTTAAAAATGCTAAGAAAGCCGCTGTAATAACTTCAGATCCTTCTATTGGAGCAGAAAATGGATGTCTTAACATGCCTTCCCACCTTACCCAAGCAGAGAAAGGCGGAAAGGGAGATGGAAAAAACAAATATGTCGGAAAGCATGAAAAGGAAGCAGTGATATCAGTGACCGGTGATCATTTGGAAACAGCAGCCCACAAACCACATCAACGTAAGGGGCCAAGAAAGAAGCTAAAAGAGGACAGCAGTGTTTCCAAACCAGGACAAGTAGAATCTACTACTTCAGATAGCCAGCTAAAACAGCATGACCACAATGCATTACAGCAAGTTTCTTTGCTAGTATTGGAGGCAAAGACAGAATCAGGAATAGAGCATATCATGCCAGAAATGGAAATAACAAATAAGCCAAAAACATGCAGGAAAAGGAAACTCCCTTCAAAAGCACTCTCAGGAAATGCTAAAAGAGCAGCTCTGCGAACTTCAAATCCTACTCTTGGAGCAGAAGTTGGATGTCTTAAAATGCCTCCCCACCTTACCCATGCAGAGCAAGGAGGAAACAGTGATAGGAAAACCAATAAAAATGTAGTTAAACATAAAAAAGAAACAGTGACATCAGGGATGGAAGATCATATGGAAACAGCCCACAAACGACATATGGGGTCAAAAAATAATCTAAAAGAAGAGGACAACAATGTTTCCATATCAGAACAAGCAGCAACTCTTACCTCCGATAAACATTCAAACCAAGTTGCTGTGCTGGCATCAGAGATACAGTCAGGATCGAGCACTGGACATGTCACACCCCCACAAAAAAAACATATTTCAAAGGCATGCAAGAAAAGGAAAATACTGTCCAAACAAAGCTCAAAGATCACTGAAACTACAACCCCACCAAGTTCAAAACCATCTCTTGGAGTGGAATATAGATATTCTGAAATGGCTACCACTTTCACACATGTGGACCAGGTTCAGAATATTCTTGATACTCCTAAAGGCTCCAAAGCGAGTAATGAAAATACTGGATCAAGCCATCCAATATCAAATGTAAGACATTCCAGACGGCCCTCCAAATCTAATTCACATATCACAACTGACTTGATGCAAGATCAAGCAATTTTATCAGTTACATCACATCTCACTAATCAACCTACCAGTCCTGTATCAACAACAGTGTCCTCAACTGCAGCACAAGGACAGATTACTGAATTAGTGAGTGCTCTTTGTACAGAGAAAAGGCCACATAAAATAGGGAGGCCTCCTAAGAAGAAAAAATCTCAGAGACCAAAAGGAACAGGTCTTGATAAGAGTATCACAGATGACGACAAAGAATGTGTTAAATTCTTATCAGCATTTGTAAAAGAGGAACTAATTGAGGAAGAAAAAAGTCTAGAAAATAGGGGGGGAAAAAAGAACGGCAAAGGGAAGAAAGGCAAACTTTTCCAAACTGACAATGTGAATACACCAAGTAAACCTAGCCAATCTCAGGTGAAAGATGGCAATGCATTAGCAGATGACAAATTAGTTTTACAAGTCCCTATAGATGAAGCAGGGGACTCTATATCTATTGCAATAGACTCAATCAGTGCTGTGATTCCCAAACATAAAAAAGGTGGTCGTATTGCCAAGGGTAAAAGAGTTCAAAACATTGCATCCACCCCCAACATCCCCAGTGACCAGCAATGCATGAATATGTCCCCAGAAGAAACATCTCTGTGTCTCAGCAATATATCAGAAAAAAACAGAAAACGAAAAGTTGACAGCAGCAGTGCTGATTTTGTTAATGCAGATATAAATGTTCTAAATCTTAAAGATGATCTTAGTGATAGATCTGAAATACTGGACTCATCCTTACTAGGGAATCAGAGGGTGAAGAACAAGGGTAAGAACAAATCCAAGACAATTGCAGAAGAACAGACAGTGGCCACATCAGTGGTAAAAGAGATGGTGTGGCTCGATTTACAGACCACCATAGCAGCACTGAAAAAGAAACGAGGTCGGCCATTCAAGAAAAGTACCTTGATAAGAATGGCAAAACAGCGGTCATGTGAACAGCAGAAGTCAAACACTAGCAGAAAACTTCCCGTGAACAAGACACCGAGCTGCAAATCAATGGGAACTTCCAAGGGAGGGAAAATGCACAAATTCAACCCAATGTCAACAACTTCAAGAAGGCACACTAGAGCATCTGAGGCAATGAAGAATGAAGACCCTGTTCTTAAACAACAGCAGGATGACATATGGGAGATCATTGATGTATCCAGCAACATTTTCTCCCCAATTGTGACTAATTCCCGAAGTATTTCAGTGCAAGAAATCGAAACTTCAGAAACTATTTTCTCTGTTGATGCAGGGGCGACACAAGGAATCCAGCAAGTTGAGTCTACTCCGTTAACAACCCCTCTCACAAAATTACCTCATAAAGTGACTGGCATGAAGAAGAGACGCAGGAGAAATAAAACTGGATGGGCTACAAAAGTGAAATCCAAACGACCTCTCTCCAAAGTGAACTGCGGGGGTACGCTTGAGGTGTTTGTTCAGTCTTCCATTGACAACACTGGACTCTCATTCAACTCTAACCTCTGTAATTCGTTAACAGAAAATTACACATTGGAAAGTGTTGAACAAGAGAAAGAATGTAGAGCTCAAGTGAAAGCAGTAACAACCAACTACAATAGAGTTTGTGTGGAGAAGGAGATCAACTGTGGCGATCAACCCCTAACAGCTCGTGCTAAATTGCAGCATTCAAGTGTACTCCTACACAATTTTAAGACAAGGAAACCTATGTCATGCCATTTCTGCAGTCGCTCATTCCGTCACATAACAGCATACACAATTCACAAGCGTATTCACACAGGTGAGAAGCCTTACAGTTGCCAGAAGTGCGGCAAGCGCTTTGCTCATCTCTCCAAACTCAAATCACACTCAAACATCCACAAACAACATGGGCCCATTCAATGCCCATGTTGCGTCACTCAGTCTCCAAATAAAGATGACTTGATTGATCATTTCAAGATCCACATGAAGGGTACCAAGAGGTTCAGTTTGATTAATAAAACAAGAAGAGACAAAGAAATCCAGATTCAACCTTACACTGATTACATAGAGTCCCCAGTCTCTCTTAATGGCAGGAAATCCTTTAGATGCTCCACTTGCTTGAATCTTTTTTTCAGTAAGGCCACATTGAAGCTGCACCTACAAACACACAGTGGAGTGAGGCGTTTCACCTGCAAAGTCTGTGGCAAGATGTTTATCACGTTCTCAAGTTTCAATGCACATGAAAAAACACACTGGCCTGTTAAACCGTATGCTTGCTCTGTGTGTGGAAAAGGCTTTGTTCTGCTAAGGGAGCTCAAAACCCACTCTCATATGCACTCAGGCGAGATGCCTTTCTTCTGTAACCACTGTGGTCAGGCCTTTAGCAACTTCTCATCCTTGCGCACACATCAAGTCTCCAAAGTGTGTTTTGAGGCTAGAGATGAAGGGGATGGAAACAAGGTTGACATTGAGGGGTTCCTGGTGGAGCAAAGGGCTGATGGGCAGATTAATACCCCGATGTACTTTAAATGTCAGATTTGCAAACAACTTAATCGTCACTGGTGTCAGTACATTCTTCATCTGCAAACGCACACTAATAACAAGCCAAACCTTTGTGAGATCTGTGGACAACGGTATGATCAGGTTCCTGAATTATGTGTTCATTGTAAAGTGTGCTGCAAATCAAGTGGAGAGGAGAGGGCATGCAATTCGTCCTTGTCAGAGGTCTGGCATGAACCCCAATCTCTGCAAAATCCGATGCACGTGACTGAAATTGATTTTCTGTGCAATGATAATCAGGAAATGTTATCTACTGATGACCAACATCCTAAATGTAAGGAGCCTGAGCCCCTGCCACCTCTGGAAACTATGGAGGAGTATTCCTCAGATGTGCTTCCACAAAACCCCACACCTGCTTGCCATATCCCAGGTAATGGGTTAGCGATAAATCGACCTTCTCCCTCAAACTCCATGTGTACAAGTTCTGCCATATTGTCCCCCTCTGTAATGAGCTGTAATTCAGTACGTGTGGTTCAACAGCCTTCAGGTTTTCGCTCTCGTTTTCAGACCCATGCTCCTTGTGACAGATATCCCCGTGGACAATGTGGAAAATCCTTTAACCAGTGGAGCAAGCTCTGGTTGCATCAGGGACTACACAGAGAAAAACGCTGTAGCTTCTCATGCACTCAGTGCAATGTAGAGTTTCGCTTTTTTGGCTCCTATAGGGAGCACATGCAGGAACATGCAGCGCAGAGACCCTATGCTTGTCAGTTATGTCCCAAAACCTATGTCATTGAAGAAGACTTAAATACCCATCTGTGCAAAAATCACCAGCCGTGCGCAAGCCTGAAATGTGACACGTGTGGAAAGGGATTCACCAGTTTCAGAAATTTGGAGAGACATCGTCTCTTACACAGAGATGCTAGCTCGCACTATTGTCTCCCTTGCAAGCTCCCATTTCCTAGTTACCTAGCCTTAAAGAATCACTTGAAGGCTCACAAAGCCCGCCCTGTTATCCCTCTCCCTGAAGGGCCATTGGAACCACTTCGATTTCCCTATCACTGTAGAAAATGTAACGCCAGATTTACAACCACAGACTTGCTCCAAGCCCATCAGGTTTGCCATCTTATAGGGGGGAAGAAAACATATAGCAGTTCAGCAAATGTAGTTTCTGCTTCCCTGACCTCCAAGCTCTCAAACAAACCAACAGAGAGAGTCACGCCGCTATCCCCTACGACAGTACCTAGTCTTCCTCTGTCAAAGAAAAGGAACATGTATAGGTATCCTCACCCTGATCGTCTGTATGTCGTCCCTAAAATATCCTCACAGCCACCGGTTGTTGTTTCAGACACAGAGGAAGAGCCCCAAGAGATTATGAACTCTAGCTTATCCTCAGTCCACGACTCGCCTCGTAACACTGTGTCCCTTGAACATGAAGGGCGAACGAGCCCTAGCAATAATTGTTGTGAGGCAAACAACTCGGATCTACCTCAGCGCTCATGCCCCTCATGTGTCCTTATTTATGAACCTACTCAATGTATGCCAAAAACAGACACCCCACACATGCCGACTCATGAACCACCCTGTCCCTTGGATAAAGGTCCTCAGAATGTACCACCTCAAAGATGGAAAAAGTCTAAGGGTAATGATGATGCTTTCGAAAGAGCCTCAACAACATGTGTGATATCAAGGGGCAAAAAACAGCGGTATGATGGCTTTGAGTGTGCTGATTGTTGGGTAACATTTAGCGACGTCTCAGAGCTACATGAGCATTACTTACATCATGCCAGGGGGGTGAAGTGAAAATCAATATATTTTTGCATTTGCATCAAAGTATTCAGACCGATCTACTTTTTCCACATTTTGTTACGTTACAGCCTTATTCTAAAATTTATTTTTGCAGATGTATAAAAAATGTAAAAATGAAATATCACATTTACAAGTATTCAGGCCTTTTACTCAGTACTGTACTTTGTTGAAGCACCTTTGGCAGTGATTACAGCCTTGAGTCGTCTTGGGTATGACGCTACATGCTTGGCACACCTGTATTTGGGGAGTTTCTCCCATTTTTCTTTGCAGTTCCTCTCATACTGTCAGGTTGGATGGGGAGCGTCGCTGCACAGCTATTTTCAGGTCTCTTCAGAGATGTTCAAGTCTGGGGTCTGGCTGGGTCACTCAAGGATATTCAGAGACTTGTCCCGAAGCCACTCCTGTGTTGTCTTGGCTGTGTGCTTAGGGTCGTTGTCCTGTTGGGGTGAAGGTTCACCTTCTAATATAAGGTCCTGAGCGCGCTGGATCAGGTTTTCATCAAGGATCTCTCTGTACTTTGCTCCGATCATCTTTCCCTTGATCCTGACTAGTCTCCCAGTCCCTTCCGCTGAAAAACATCCCCACAGCATGACGCTGCCACCACCATGCTTCACCGTAGGGATGGTGCCAGTTTTCCACCAGACGTAATTCTTGGCATTCAGGCCAAAGAGTTCAATCATGGTTTCACCAGACAAGAGAAGCTTGTTTCTCATGGTCTGAGGCCTTTAGGTGCCTTTTGGCAAACTCCAAATGGGCTGTCATGTGCCTTTTACTGAGGAGTGTCTTCCCTCTGGCCATTCTACAATAAAGGACTGATTGGTGGAGTGCTGCAGAGATGTTTGTTCTTCTGGAAGGTTCTCCCATCTCCACAGAGGAACTCTTTAGCTCAGTCAGAGTGACCATCGGGTTCTTGGTCACCTCCCTGACCCAGGCCCTTCTCCACCGATTGCTCAGTTTGGCCGGGCGGCCAGCTCTAGGAAGTGTCTTGGTGGTTCCAAACTTCTTCCATTTAAGAGTGATGGAGGCCACTGTGTTCTTGGGGACCTTCAATGCTGCAGACATTTTTTGGTGTCCTTCCCCAGATCTGTGCCTCGACACAATCCTGTCTCGGAGCTCTATGGACAATTTCTTTGACCTCGCGGCTTGATTTTTCCTCGGACATGCATTGTCAACTGTGGGACCTAATATAGACAGGCCTTTCCAAATCATGTCCAATCAATTGAATTTACCACAGGTGGACTCCAAGTTGTAGAAACATCTCAAGGATGAGCAATTGGAACAGGATGCACCTGAGCTAAATTTTGAGTCTCATAGCAAAGGGTCTGAATACTTATGTAAATAAGGTATTGCTGTTTTTTATTTTTAATACATTTGCAAACATTTCTAAAAACCTGTTTGGCTTTTTCATCATGGGGTATTGTGTGTACATTGATGAGGAAAATGTTTAGTTTAATCCATTTTAAAATAAATGTGGAAAAAGTCAAGGAGTCTGAATACTTTCCGAATGGACTGTATATCATTGTTTTTGATGAGTGCTAAATAAGTTTCCGAGTTAACCATGGTTGTCTTCATAGCTATAGCAATGGGTAAATTAATAATCCACTTAAAACCACTATTTCCTATGATTTTCATTGTTAAATAACGCCAATATGTATTTTCGTCATTATGTTAAGGTAGGAAGCAACTTGAAAATTGTTGTGGAAATTTGTTGGAGCGCAAGTCGACTACAAAACCACAATGCAATATTCTCTCTCCAGACAGGAGGGCTGGCTGGCTGGCTAGCTTGCTAGAAAACATAGCTATACACAATATTACTAAAGTCAATATCAGCGTGTGAAGTAGCTAGTTAGCTGTAAAATCTCAAACACTGCACCATCAATTTTAGAGTTACAATCTCACCATGTTCAACCTGGTAGAGATTTTGTCCTGCTCAAAACAGTGAGAGGTTGTGAATGCAACACAATGGACCTGTGTAGTTGGAGGAAAGGATATTGATCTGACGGTGCACTGTGTACTTTGAGTACATTTGAAAGAAATAGACAGATGGATGTGTTCTAGACAAGTATGCCCATACCATCTATTGGCTGATTTGGTGAGCTGGCGTACAGGTTATTGTTTTAAGCTGCAAAATGTAACTTTTTGTGCGACCTGACCAAATTCACATTGAAATGTGAGTTATACATCTGTCATTCTCATTAAATGCAAGTCTAAGAAGCGGTAGATATCTTAGTGTTTACCTGTGGCGGCAGGTAGCCTAATAGTTATAGCGTTGGGCCAGTAACTGAAAGGTTGCTGGATCAAATCCTTGAGCTGACAAGATAAATATGTGTTGGTCTGCCCCTGAACAAGGCAGTTAACCTACTGTACCCCGGGAGGCCGTCATTGTAAATAAGAATTTGTTCTTAACTGACTTGACTAGTTAAATAAAGTTAAACAAAACAAAAATATATGCTCTATGTGCGGAATTGCTATGCTTCACGTTCTTAATTTTTGTTTTTGCGTCTTTTACTTTAGTTTTTTTTACACTAGCTTCAAACAGCTGAAAATACAATACCTTTTTGTTACTGAAAAGCGGTTTGGATGGTACAATAATTTTCTACACTTGCTTGTTTTGTCACAAACTTAAATTATGCGAACTATAAAACAAATTGCAACCAGGATATTCTGCATATTGGACATTTTTTAAAGGTGTTATGAAATATGATAGTGTTTTTGGAAATGGGGATTAACAAACCATCACCAAATTGACAGGAGTTTCACTCCTGGAGTGGATTATCCATTTAACATTGATATTAACCTTTGTCTATTTTTTTATATATTCATATTTACACTGATTGTACAAAACATTAAGAACACCTTCCTAATATTGAAATGTATGGATAGCCAGGGGCACTCTCCAACACTCAGACATTATTTACAAACGATGCATTTGTGTTAGTTAGCTTGCCAGATCAGAGGCAGTAGGGATGACCACGTGTTCTCTTGATAAGTGTGTGAATTGGACCATTTTCCTGTCTTGCTAAGCATTCAAAATGTAACAAGTACTTTTGGGTGTCAAGGAAAATGTATGGAGTAAAAAGTACATTATCATCTTTAGGAATGTAGTGAAGTAAAAGTTGTCAAAAATATAAATCGTAAAGTACAGACCCCATAAAAGTAAAAAATACTTTAAAGTACTACTTAAGTACTTTACACCACTGTTCAAATCTGTCCTGCTGCTGTTGGCAAAGTTTTCTTTGTTCTATTTTTGTAAGAGCTTTATGTACACAAACACCATGTGTGTCTCTCTTTTTATTATGTTTAACATTGGATATATTGCACATTTGATAACGCACTGTAATTGCATTCTTTAGGGAAACGGTTAGATCTGCTTTCCAAACAGTCAATAGTTTGGTAATGGTGATTACTTAAACATCTTTGATTTCTGGAAGGTGGTTTGGCACATTATAGTAAATAGGTCATTTTTAAATGTCAAAGATTTCATTGGACATTCAGTAAGCATTACTCATTGAATCTTTAGGCACTGTGTGCACGTACAACATGAATATGAAAATGTTTGAAATGTAATTGTAACACAAAGATGTGATGAAAAATATTAGTTATTGATTCTGTGCTGGTAAGTTTTCATTCTTTAGATGCCACTGTCTCATTATCAATGCAAAATGTGTTTTGCTTTTTACTTTTGATTACCAGTAGTCTTACAATAGAAGTTGACATTAGATCAGGAGTATCTTGACTGACTTTTGTGCCGAGTTTCTCCACAGTAAGAACGTTTCCAAGCACGTTTCCATTCATGCAAGGAAAGTCATGCCATATAAAAAAATAATCACGACAGGTGTGGTGGAAACTAGAAGTTTGGTCGTTTGACATGGTGGGATCTTTTTGTGTCGGTCCAATTTATTATGCAATGATAAACTGTGTTGTACTGCCCTTACGACGTGGAAAAGCATTGTTTTTAGGCAGATTAAATCATTTATGAACTTCATGGTGGTTAAGTGATGGACGGTGATGTGCTTGATGCAAATGTCAAATATATATTACCAGTTTATTTAAATACTGGTAATCTGAAGATCAATGCTTGGCTGCCAATTATCAAAGGAAATGTTGCTGTTATGTGTATCTTATATTACCTGCCAAGGTTATTATAGTAAACTTTTCTGATGAAGGCTCCTCCACTAGCGCCATGGTGGCTCCATACACAACGCTATCCGCAGTGGTAGAGTTATCTTCAGACATATTCCCTCAATAGGCTATCACAATAATATATATTTCGATATGCAACCATGAACATAGATCAATAATCGCTCCAATGCGCTGTGCTCCTTCAACAGTGTCACTATATCATTAATCTTCACACTTCAATGAATTAGGCAGCAGAGATTGGAAATCGGATTCTATGCATTTAATCCTTGTTCGTTGTCGTAGGCATAGCACAAACGATTCCAATAATCCGACATGCTGCATGCAATGATCCATTAGTCCAATTTCCAACGAGAGTTAAGTTCTTACTTTTGTTGTGGCGATTCCCTATGAACTGCCACTGGCACAGGAGAGAGCTGTCCATAACACGTCCACTAAAATCAGCTTTCCAAACATTACTCTTTTGGGGTGAAGTTCCCATTTATTGCATATATAAATAGCTCCAAAACACATATTCCTATACAAAAGGTGCAGAGAGATGCATTCTATAACCTATAAAAGTGATACGGTAACAACTGTATGTACTCTCCTGTGCTAACCCTTCGTGCTACCTATATGCACATGAGACCAGAGACCCATGACCCCAACATATATGCACATGAGACCCATGACCCCACCATATGTCCTCTAGTGTCCATGACCACTACATCTGTCCTCTAGTGTACATAACAAGTCAAAATAACCCTTGACAGACAACACAACTCATAAACAGGCCAAAATGGCTCTTACTATATATATTTGTTTTTGTGACAAAACCATCAGTACCATAAATATAGTTATTCTGCTATGAATTGGTAAACAAACAAACACAGGTTGCATACTGCCACCTATAATATGTTGTTTGAACAGGCATAAAGCCAAGGTTTGGCAATTTACTTGGATGGAATTATGTGATCCTTCCTTACCCTGTAGGAAGTCCCACCCAGTTTACTTCTTCAAAATGGTTAAGTCCTCAATGTCACTGCCCATGCTAAAATGGGCTTTGGGGCCCAAGTCCTCTATCTCTGTGATGGAAACGCCTTTGGTGGGAAAACGTGCATGTTTTTTTATGCAGATTTGAGAATATTATCATGAAAATCTGTTGCCAGTTGGATGGAATGCTTATGATGACCATCATGCCATATATCCATGATCATTAACTACACGGAACAAAAATATAAACGCAACATGTAAAGTGTTCTCATGTTTCATGAGCTGACATACGCACAAAAATCTGGTTTCTCTCAAATTTTGTGCACACATTTTATTTACATCTCTGTTAGTTAGCATTTCTCCTTTGCCAATATAATCCATCCATCTGACAGGTATCAAAAAACTGATTAAACAGCATGATCATTACACATTGTGTTGTGTGACAAAACTGCATATTTTAGAGTGGCCTTTCATTGGCCTCAGCACTGACTGCAGGAATGTACACCAGAGCTGTTGCCAGATAATTGAATGTTAATTTCTCTACCATAAACTGCCTCCAATGTAGAAGAGAAATAATAGATAAAATATATCGGTGCTCATCGGCCATTGGACCTAAACATTACACAACAAGTTGGAAATAGCAAATTCAACAGCGAGTGGTTTGGAAGGAGTCGGTGGCTAACCGCAAGCATCATTAGCCTGTTATTCAGTGGAGTGGCTGTGTGGTCATAAGTCTAAGATTAAGGGGTCTCTTGTCCTAGTTTAAAATGATAAACTTTCAACATTGGCTATGCTGTCAATGAAGCATGATTTGTGCCGCACTCAAAACAACTGTCAACTTGGAACTGCAAAATCTGACTTTAGGGAGTTCAAGACAACTGGGAACTCGGGAAAAACGAGCTATGACTGGGGAAAATACATTTGAACTTTCATCCAACTCTGAATTGTAAATCGGGAACTCGGGCCTCTTTCTAGAGCTACGACCTGAAGATCACTGACGTCATCATGATTCAACCTTCCCCCCCACCCCCAGTTGTCTTGAAAGCACTATAAATCCAGAGAATGCCAGACTTTGATGACAAAGTTTGATGTCAAAACTTGCCCACGAAGAACTGCCGTGCCACCTTCCTGTTCAATTGAGCACAGCACAACAGTGTGAGTCCAAAAATGTATTTGTAGTTGTATTTATGGTTCTCCATTAGCTGCTGCCACACCTGCAGCAACTCTTCCTGCGGTCCAGCAAAATTGAGGCAGTTTATACGATTTTAAAAACATTACAATACATCCACAGATTTCACAACACACTGTGTGCCCTCAGGCCCCTACTCCACCACTACCACATACCAACAGTACTAAATCCATTTATATGTATAGTGCATATGTTATCGTGTGTGTGTGTATGCACGTGTCTGTGCCAATGTTTGTGTTGCTTCACAGTCCCAGCTGTTCCATAAGGTGTTTTTTTAATCTGTTTTTTAAATCTAATTTTACTGCTTTCGTCAGTTACTTGATGTGGAATAGAGTTCTATGTAGTCATGGCTCTATGTAGTACTGTGTGCCTCCCATAGTCTGTTCTGGACTTGGGGACTGTGAAGAGACCTCTTGTGGCATGTCTTGCGGGGTATGCATGGGTGTCCAAGCGGTGTGCCAGTAGTTTAGACAGACAGCTCGGTGCATTCAACATGTCAATACCTCTCATAAATAAAAGTATTGATGAAGTCAATCTCTCTTCCACTTTCAGCCAGGAGAGATTGACATGCATGTTATTAGCCTATAACCTGTTTTTGAGAAATGTAATCATTGAATATTGTAAGAGCATCCATTGTCTGCTTATACGCCCACTTTATTTATCCTACGGTTCTGACTTAGTGTATAGGGAGAACACTAAGAATGGCCCATGTTCTGAATTCTGTCGCTGCACATTTCAAAAGTGCTGAACAAATAGTTATATTAACTACATCCATCCTAGCTCGCCCATTAATGTCTTAATCGAAATTACGGATTGTCTCTTATCCGCTTGCCGTCCCCTTATGCCATAGTTTGTACATCTCAATTGTCGTTAGAAACCACATTTGTTTAAGCAAGTCAGCCATATCAGCTATGCTTTTTTAAAGGTAGTAAATGAGGCTGAATGAACTGTTTCGCTGCCAGACAAGGCTCCGCTGATAGCTAGGTGTAGCAGTGGTAAGGAGTTGAGGCTGCTGTTGGGACTCTGCTGTGGGGACAGCTTTATGTAGGCCCTAACAGTTTGTGGGCACCGTTTGTCACCGTTAGAGTGCAATTAATGTAATGTTTAGTGTTGTGTTGTGTAGTGGCTTTGCTGGCATGTATCCCACTTTTTTCTGCCCCACCAAGATTTACATGCTAAAATTGCCACTGCACGCTATATACACCTGGATTGTGTTCTAGTAGAGTAGTTGCCTGAGGGCACACACTTAATGTATTGTGAAATCTATTGTAAAATGTATTTTAATGTTTACATTTTTTATGGACCCCAGGAAGCTGCTGCCTTGGCAGGAACTGTGTCATGGAAAAAGCAGGTGTTTATAATGATTTGTACACTCAGTTTATATCAATCAGGTATGCAGGACACAGATAGCCTTCATGCCTGAATTCCCCCAGGAGGCAGATCTGAGGGCAGTGTGAGCCACTGTCTCCTCCCCTAGAGGTGGTGAGGACCTGGGCTTTAAACCCCCCCCCGTATTCTTCTTTTTCCCCAGAAGCTAGACTAAGAAGCTGAAACCACAAGTCATTATTAGTCATTATTTCTGTACAATTTCAAAGGAAAGTCTCCTTGCTCGTGAATGTAAAACATTTTTACATTCTGCAAACAAAATATTAACAGATATGCTTGTGATGACAATATTTTCACTCACATGAGGTATGCAATATCCACAGTCTGACGAATTCAGCGTCAGTCCTGGAACCCCTTGTTAGATTTTTTTCACCTATTTTTATAAGCCTTCATTATTTTCTTTGTAGGGCTGTGGGACCCCAAAGAACTATAATTTTTTAGACCTCACCGCAAGGATTTGGGTAGCAGCTTGAACATGTTTTTGTTGTTGTTGATCCCAGCATTTCTGAAATGAGGACAATGTACATCTTCATAATCTGTCAATATGAACACAAAAGGCTAATTGTTTAATATCATACACATACCATCATGTCATATTATGTGAATCATCATTCCAGAATGAGGTTAGGAAGCAGAGGATTATTTTGGATATTAAATTGTCTACCCCAGGAACAGGATCAATAAACTGATAAAGAATGCTGATTCAGTTATTGGAGTCAGGCCAATAACTGACTCCAGAGGTCATGACAGAGCAGAGAACCAGACAGAAACTGGAAATCTGTATAGTACATCTAATGACTGTAGGAGTACTTTTAGCAACTGGCATGGAATGCCAAAGTGCTCAACAGAAAGACTTAGGATGTTCGTTTTACCTCAAATCAAATTTATTTATATAGCCCTTCTTACATCAGCTGATATCTCAAAGTGCTGTACAGAAATCCAGCCCAAAACCCCAAACAGCAAGCAATGCAGGTGTAGAAACACGGTGGCTAGGAAAAACTCCCTAGAAAGGCCAAAACCTTGGAAGAAACCTAGAGAGGAACCAGGCTATGAGGGGTGGCCAGTCCTCTTCTGGCTGTGCCGGATGGAGATTATAACATAGCCAAGATGTTCATAAATGACCAGCATGGTCAAATAATAATAATCACAGTAGTTGTCACGGGTGCAACAGGTCAGCACCTCAGGAGTAAATGTCAGTTGGCTTTTCATAGCTGATCATTGAGAGTATCTCTACCGCTCCTGCGGTCTCTAGAGAGTTGAAAACAGCAGGTCCGGGACAAGGTAGCATGTCCGGTGAACAGGTTAGGGTTCCATAGCCGCAGACAGAACAGTTGAAACTGGAGCAGCAGCACGACCAGTTGGACTGGGGACAGCCAGGAATAATCAGGCCAGGTAGTCCTGAGGCATGATCCTAGGGCTCAGGTCCTCTGGGAGGGGAGGGAGAGAGGAAGAGAGAATTAGAGGGAGAATACTCAAATTCACACAGGACACCAGATAAGACAGGAGAATTACATCAGATATAACAGACTGTCCCTACCACCCCGGCACATAGACTATTGCAGCATAGATACTGGAGGCTGAGACAAGGGTGGGTCGGGGGACACTGACCCCGTCTGACGATAACCCCGAACAGGGCCAACCAGGCAAGATATATCCCCACCCACTTTGCTAAAGCACAGCCCCCACACCACGACAGGGATATCAACAGACCAACTTAATACCTTGAGACAAGGCTGAGTATAGCCCATAAAGATCTCCTCCACCACACAAGCTTGATGGGGGTGCAAAACCGGACAGGAAGATCACGTCTGTGACTTAATCCACTCAAGTGACGCACCGAGGGACGGCATGGAAGAGCACTAGTACGCCAGTGACTCAGCCCACATAATATAGTCAGAAGCAGAGAATCCCAGTGGAGAGAGGGGAGGTGGCCAGGCAGAGACAACAAGGGCGGTTTGTTGCCCCAGTGCCTTGCCGTTCACATTCGCAGCCCTGGGCCAGACTACACTCAATCTTAGGACCTACTGAAGAGATGAGTCTTCGGTAAAGACTTAAAGGTCGAGACTGAGTCTACGTCTCTCACATGGATAGGCAGACCATTCTATAAAAATGGAGCTCTACAGGAGAAAGCCCTGCCTCCAGCTTTTTGCTTATAAATTCTATGGACAATAAGGAGACCTGCATCTTGTGATCATAGTTTATGTGTAGGTATCGGAGAGATATAAGCCCATGTGATGCTTTGTAGGTTAGCAGTAAATCCTTGAAATCAGCCCTAGCCAGTGTAGAGAGTAATATGATCAAATTTTGAGGTTCTGGTCAGGAGTGTAGCAGCCATGTTTAGCACTAACTGAAGTTTATTTTGTGCTTTATCCAGTTAGCCGTAGAGTAGAGCATTGCAGTAGTCTAATCTAGAAGTGACAAAAGCATGGATTAGCTTTTCTGCATAATTTTTTTACAAAAAGTTTTAGATTTTTTGCAATGTTATGAAGATGGAAAAAAGCTGTCCTTGAAATATTCTTTATACGTTCGGCGAAAGAGAGATCAGGGTCCAGAGTACACCGAGGTCCTTCACAGTTTTATTTGAGACGACTGTACATCTATCAAGATTAATTGTCATCTCCAACAGCAGATCTCTTTGTTTTTTGGGACCTAGAACTAGCATCTCTGTTTTGTCTGAGTTTAAAAGTAAAACATTTGCCACCATCCACTTCCTTATATCTGTAAAAAAAAACTGTCTTCCAGGCATTGGATTCGAACTTCTAACTTGAAATATCTTACACTACTAGGACTGAGTGGATGAAAATCTACTGGGTGAGACTGGGGAGTGCAGAAAGTGTACATTCTGTCAGAACATGTTCTGGTCAAATCTCATGTATCCAATGGAGAGAGGCAAATAGTAACAGTCTGGTTTCAGTTACTGATAAGGTTGTATAGCCGTGGATTAGGGAGGAGTGAGGATTGTGGGCTGAGGTCAGGTCAGATGAAGGGAGAAGGAACTATGCCATACACACATAGGAGGCAGGGCCATGACTACACCAATGAGAGGAACCACTTAAGTTCCTGCCTAGCATCAGAGATGTATTGGTTGTCTAGATGTGCAAGGAGTTGACTCTGCCCAGTAGAGGGTATAAATATATGTTCTTGTGTGAACATGTCTTTGTCTTTCAGCTGTTTGACCCATTGGGTGAATAAACTTGGTGTGAGCTTTTTATAGTCGTCTGTTTGAGTTTTTAACTCTGTCAGAACCTAACAGTTGGCGTCAGGATTCACCATAATTTATAGTCGAACTGGAGAGTCCGAATCAGTGGGGCAGGAGCCGGCACAAAAAAAAACAAGGTAGGCACAGTTCCTACACCTGTTACCACTCATTCTGACATCTTGGGGAGATGAGAATCGTAGGCTAAACAATTTTAGGATATGGACCTAGAAATCCTGAATTTATTCAGTAGGCCCATTATGTAATGACCGGTCGTAAATATATGGTGTAGGGTAGGTTCCATTAAGGATAGATCCCGAGTGGAGGTGTTCCTCTGCGAGATCCATAGAAATACATGGTTTAGGGTAGGCTCCATAAGGATAGGTCCCGAGTGGAGCTAGTTCTCTGCGAGATCCATAAGTGACACTACAGTGTAAGGTAGGTTCTGTGTAGGATAGGTCCCTAGAGGGGGTTATTCCCCAAGGAGATCTGTAAGAAGGACCAAAGTCTTGCCGCAGTGGCCGTGAGACAGTAGAGTGTGTGTGGATGGATAAATTGTCATGCTTGTGTACTATTACGAAAGGGTGTAGAAAAGTTGTCCATGGAGAAGGTCAAAAGGAGGGAATGTGATTGGTGATTAAAGGTTGCCTATAAGCTCTGGAGGAGAGCCTCATCCATAGTTAGAAAAGCAAAAAGATATTCAAACGTTGTTTGAACATGATTCGAATGTATTAGCAGTAGCAATAAGGAGAGAGGTTGGTTTATGCCCTATGGGGACGGGGACCGTGACATATTATGTGGAAATAGGAAGACAACTGTGAATCATTTTGGTTACGTGAGTTGTCAACAACAGTGAAATTTGAGGCGTAACACGGATATAAGACATTAGGTCCCCCGTATTCTCCAGTAGTAAATTGGCAATTTGCTTCAGGATGGTTTCTAATACAATGTATCAGGTCCAGTGACCAAATTATTAGGTACCTATTCTGTAACTATGTGATTGGTGATTAAAGGTTGCCTATAAATTATTAAATACCTATACTGTAACTACTCTCCGGGAAGTGGGATAACTACCAATATATATATATATATACAGTTGAAGTCGGAAGTTTACAAACACTTATGTTGGAGTCATTAAAACTTGTTTTTCAACCACTCCACAAATTTCTTGTTAACAAACTATAGTTTTGGCAAGTCGGTTAGGACATCTACTTTGTGCATGACACAAGTCATTTTTAAAAACAATTGTTTACAGACAGATTATTTCACTTGTAATTCACTGTATCACAATTCCAGTGGGTCAGAAGTTTACATACACTAAGTTGACTGTGCCTTTAAACAGCTTGGAAAATTCCAGAAAATGATGTCATGGCTTTAGAAGCTTCTGATAGGCTAATTGACATCATTTGAGTCAATTGGAGGTGTACATCTGGATGTATTTCAAGGCCTACCTTCAAACTCAGTGCCCCTTTGCTTGACATCATGGGAAAATCTTAAGAAATCAGCCAAGTCCTCTGAAAAAGAATTGTAGACCTCCACAAGTCTGGTTCATCCTTGGGAGCAATTTCCAAACGCCTGAAGGTACCAAGTTCATCTGTACAAACAATAGTACGCAAGTATAAACACCATGGGACCGCGCAGCCGTCATACCGCTCAGGAAGGAGACGCATTCTGTCTCCTAGAGATTAACATACTTTGGTGCGAAAAGTGCAAATCAATCCCAGAACAACAGGAAAGGACCTTGTGAAGATGCTGGAGGAAACAGGTACAAAAGTATCTATATCCACAGTAAAATGAGTCCTATATCGACATAACCTGAAAGGCCGCTCAGCAAGGAAGAAGCCACTGCTCCAAAACCGCCATAAAAAAGACAGACTACGGTTTGCAACTGCACATGGGGACAAAGATCGTACTTTTTGGAGAAATGTCCTCTGATCTGATGAAACAAAAAATAACTGTTTGGCCATAATGACCGTCGTTATGTTTGGAGGAAAAGGTGGGATGCTTGCAAGCTGAAGAACACCATCCCAACCGTGAAGCATGGGGGTGGCAGCATCATGTTGTGGGGGTGCTTTGCTGCAGGAGGGACTGGTGCACTTCACAAAATAGATAGCATCATGAGGATGGAAAATTATGTGGATATGTTGAAGCAACATCTCAAGACATCAGTCAAGAAGTTAAAGCTTGGTCGGAAATAGTAAAAAAAAATCTAATATAGCACATGCACAAATAGGAGGTCCCCATACCGGGAAGAAATTTGATCTACTTTCACCTCTGGGGTTAGGGGAAGGGTTAGCTAACATGCTATTTCGTTGCAAAGTAGCTACAAAGTCGTTGCAAAGTTGCCAATTAGCTAAAACGCAAAAGTTGTCTCTGATGAGATTTCAACATGCAACCCAGGGGCAGACTGGGACAAGAAATTGGCCCTGGCATTTCTAACACACTGGCCAATTTTTTTCCCTTGAGGCCCCCACACCGGCTCATTTCTTTCTTCAAAGCCCCCACCAAGACCAATTTTGTTCCTTGAGGCCACCATTAATAGCCAGATAATTATAATTTTGCACAAAAAACCCATGTTAGACAGGCCCACTGGGCTAAAACTGGACCAGCCCATCTAGCATTTGCCTGAAATTCCAGATGGTCAGTCCGCATGCTAAAGCAACCTAGACGTTCACGTTATACGCCTACCCATCCACCACGACCAACCACCCTACTTTCATTTATGCTTTAAGTAACCTTCTGTCTTATGCAACCATACTAAATGTAATATATCATACTAATTAGAGTGTATCAGATTTACTTTTACTACATTATGTTTAGTGTATTATAATGTAAACTATTCAGACCCCTTGACTTTTTCCATGTTTTGTTACGTTACAGCCCCTTTCTAAAATGTATTAAATTGTTTTTCCCCCTCATCAATCTACACACAATACCATAATGACAAAGCAAAAACAGATCTGTGGTTTTCATCAAGTATCTCTCTGACCCAAACAGAACATTTTATTTTCAGGACAAAGTTAATTTCTTTAACTACAAAATTGTTGATCCTTCCTCCGTTTTCTCCTATCAAAGCCATTAATCTCTGTAACTGTTTTAATGTCACCGTTGGCCTCATGATGAAATCCTTGAGAGGTTTCCTTCCTCTCCGGCAACTAAGTTAGGAAGGACGATATTATCTTTGTAGGGACTGGGTGTATTGATACAGCCTCCAAAGTGTAATTAATAACTTCACCATGATCAAATGGATATTCAATGTCTGTTTTTAAAAAAGGTACCCAGCTACTAATAGGTGCCCTTCTTTGGAAGGCATTGGAAAACCTCCCTGGTCTTTGTGGTTAAATATGTGTTTGAAATTTACTAATCGACTGAGGGACCTTACCGATAATTTAATATGTGGGGTACAGAGATGCAGTAGTCATAAAAAAATCATGTTAAACACTATAATTGCACACAGAGTGAGTCCATGCAACTTATGTGACTTGTTAAGCAAATTTTTCAGAATACTTTCTGAAGGCACTGTGCATACAACCCTGATACCTGCAGTACACAGTACTACCAGATACAAGGACAAGACACAAGCGCGCTCACGGGTAACCCAGTTAACAACAAATATTCCCACAACTTTAGAGAACATTTCCTTAAGAGTCTCATTAGGTCATTAACTAAAGTTTTTACAAGAGAACCTTCCCTTAATGTCAAATACAACTTACCCAGAATGTGATTACGATGTTCTGAGAACTTATATATACACAGTTGAAGTCGGAAGTTTACATACACCTTAGCCAAATACATTTAGACTCAGTTTTTCACAATTCCTGACATTTAATCAAAGTAAAAATTCCCTGTCTTAGGTCAGTTAGGATCCACACTTTATTTTAAAAATGTGAAATGTCAGAATAATAGTAGAGAATGATTTATTTCAGCTTTTATTTCTTTCGTCACATTCTCAGTGGGTATTTGGTAGCATTGCCTTTAAATTGTTTAACTTAGGTCAAACATTTCGGGTAGCCTTCCACAAGCTTCCCACAATAAGTTGGGTGAATTCTGGCCCATTCCTCCTGACAGAGCTGGTGTAACTGAGTCAGGTTTGTAGTCCTCCTTGCTCGTACACGCTTTTTCAGTTCTGCCCACAAATTTTCTATAGGATTGAGGTCAGGGCTTTGTGATGGCCACTCCAATACCTTGACTTTGTTGTCCTTAAGCCATTTTGCCACAACTTTGGAAGTATACTTAGGGTCATTGTCCATTTGGAAGACCCATTTGCAACCAAGCTTTAACTTCCTGACTGATGTCTTGAGATGTTGCTTCAATATATCCACATACTTTTCCTGTCTCATGATTCCATCTATTTTGTGAAGTGCACCAGTCCCTCCTGCAGCAAAGCACCCCCACAACATGGTGCTGCCACCCCCGTGCTTCACGGTTGGGATGGTGTTCTTCAGCTTGCAAGCCTCCCCCTTTTTCCTCCAAACATGGCCAAACAGTTCTATTTTTGCTTCATCAGACCAGAGGACATTTCTCCAAAAAGTACGATCGTTGTCCCCATGTACAGTTGCAAACCGTAGTCTGTCTTTTTTATGGCGGTTTTGGAGCAGTGGCTTCTTCCTTGCTGAGCGGCCTTTCAGGTTATGTCGATATAGGACTCGTTTTACTGTGGATATAGATACTTTTGTACCCGTTTCCTCCAGCATCTTCACAAGGTCCTTTGCTGTTGTTCTGGGATTGATTTGCACTTTTGCACCAAAGTACATTCATCTCTAGGAGACAGAATGCGTCTCCTTCCTGAGCGGTATGACGGCTGCGCGGTCCCATGGTGTTTATACTTGCGTACTATTGTTTGTACAGATGAACTTGGTACCTTCAGGCATTTGGAAATTGCTCCCAAGGATGAACCAGACTAGTGGAGGTCTACAATTATTTTTCTGAGGTCTTGGCTGATTTCTATTTCATTTTCCCATGATGTCAAGCAAAGAGGCACTGAGTTTGAAGGTAGGCCTTGAAATACATCCACAGGTGCACCTCCAATTGACTCAAATGATGTCAATTAGCCTATCAGAAGCTTCTAAAGCCATGACATCCTTTTCTGGAATTTTCCAAGCTGTTTAAAGACACAGTCAACTTAGTGTATGTAAACTTCTGACCCACTGGAATTGTGATACAGTGAATTATAAGTGAAATAATCTGTCTGTAAACAATTGTTTTTAAAAATGACTTGTGTCATGCACAAAGTAATGTCCAAACCGACTTGCCAAAACTATAGTTTGCTAACAAGAAATGTGTGGAGTTGTTGACTCCAACCTAAGTGTATGTAAACTGTATATATATTTTCTAGACACATTTCATGGGAACATTGCAAGAACATTAATTTGTCCAGTTTTCTGTGTATCAGTTGTCAGCCTGATGGTCTCAAAGAAACGCCCCCCCCCCCCCAAAAAAATAAAAAATCATAACACATCACGCCTCGTTACCAAGCCCCTGATTGGTAAATCACTAATCCATTCACAGCTCTTTTTGTCTGTTGGCAAGGTTAGGGTAACTCTCACACGCAGTGCTTTTAACTTACACTACAGTGCTTTTAACTTGCATATTTGACACACATGATTACATTGTGCATATTCATTTATACAGTAATTATTAATGAACATGTCTTCACCAAGGATTTTAACTCACAACAATTCAGAGCTTCCTGCTATGCCACCATGTCTGTGTCAGCTTTCAGTTAATTCTACCTGATTACACTGATTTATTTCAACAATTTAAAGACTTTCTGTATAGTTGTCTAATGTTGTCTTAATGGTACTCCTGAATCACTATGATCACTAAAACAATTTCTTGAGTGTACTTGTAACAGAGCTGAAATTGACTTCAAAGTGCATTATGTGAATAAAGCTTACACCATAAAGTTGTTTTAAGGGGTTTTAGGGTTTCTTTTGGACAGGGCCTAACTATACTGGCCCAATAAGGACATGCCTTTGAGAGATCCCTTATTGACACAGTTGTTAGGGTGTTTATCATTGGTGCTGGTGGCCTGGGTTTGAGACCTGCTAGGGGAGTAACCCTACTCTCACGTTCTTCGCAATGTACACAGTGAACATAACATTAAGAACACCTTCCTAATATTGAGTTAAACCTCTCCCATTTGCCTTCAGAACAGCCTCAATTTGGCAGGAATGGAATCTACAAGGTGTTGAAAGCGTTCCACAAGGATACTGGCCCTGTCACACCCTGATCTGTTTCACCTGTCCTTGTGCTTGTCTCCACTCCCCTCCAGGTGTCGCTCATGTTCTCCATTATCCCCTGGGTACTTATACCTGTGTTTTCTGTCTGTCTGTGCCAGTTTGTTTTGTTTGTTCAAACCTACCAGCAGTTTCCTTTGCTTACCAACCTCTGCCTGACCCTGCCTGCTGTTCAGCTGCCTTACACCCTCTCTGGATTATTGACCCCTACCTGCCTTGACCTGTCGTTTGCCTGCCTCTGTTCAAATAATAAACTTTTGTTTCTTCAACACTGTCTGCACTTGGGTCATACCTGAAACGTGATAGGCGCATGTTGATTCCAATGCTTCCCACAGTTGTGTCAAGTTGGCTGGTGGACCATTCTGCTATTTGGAGAACCTGCTACCATACCCCATTCAAAGGCACTTAAATCTTTTGTCTTGTCCATTCACCTCCGACTGGCACACATACACATTCCATGTCTACACTAATTGAAGTGGATTTAACAAGTAACATCAATAAGGGATCACAGCTAGGGCTGTGGCGGTCATGACATTTTGTCAGCCGATTGTCAAGCAAATAACTGTCGGCCTCACAGTAATTGATTGTAAATTAAAATAAACACATTTAGCATCTCCTGGCTTCCAAACATCTACATTTTAAAAAGTCTAATAAATCCATGTATATAGCCTACACCTTTACAATAAATACATTTATTTTAAACACGTCTAAAGAAGCATGATATGAAGAAAATGTAGTCTATTTCAGAAGATCAAATCGGTCACATACGTGATTAGCAGATGTTATTACTGGTGTAGCGAAATGCTTGTGCTTCTAGCTCCGACAGTAATATGTAACAAATAATATCTAACAAATTACACAACATATACCCAATACACACAAGTAGGAATGAATTAAGACTATACATATGGACAAGCGATGTCAGAGCGGAATGGACTAAGATACTGTAGAATAGTATAGAATACAGTATATACAGTCGTGGCCAAAAATATTGGCACCCTTGCTCTTTTTTCAAGTAACTCACTATTTTTCCTAAAAATAAGTAGAAATTGAACTAAGTATTTGGTCTCCACAAATCTTTATTTCACTGTTAATATTACAGAACCTTTGTTTTTGATTCAGAACTTAATATATCAATTTAAATTGACAAAATTATTGACACCCTATACTTAATATTTGGTAGTACAACCTTTGGTCAAAATAACTGCGATCAAGCGCATCCTATAACCATCAATGAGCTTCCTGCACCTCTGTACAGTCAGTTTGGCCCACTCCTCTTGTGCAAACTGCTCCAGTTCTCCCCAATTAGAAGGGAGCCTTCTCCTAACTGCTGTTTTCAGATCTCTCCACAAGTTTTCAATGGGATTTATATCTGGACTCATTGATGACCACTTCAGAACAGTCCAGCGTTTTGTCTTGAATCATTCCTGGGTGCTTTTTGAAGTGTGTTTGGGGTCATTGTCCTGCTGGAAGAACCATGACCTGGGTCTGACATTGCGCTCCAAAATACCTTGGTATTCACCTGACTTCATGATGCCATGCACACGTTCCAGGCACCCAGTGCCAGAGGCAGCAAAGCTACCCCAAAACATCACTCAACCTCCATGTTTGACTGTAGGGAAGGTGTTCTTTTCTTTGAAAGCTTCATTTTGTTTTCCGTAAACATAGAGATGGTGTGCTTTACCAAAAACCTATAATTTGGTCTCATCTGTCCACAAAACATTCTCCCAGAAGGATTTTGGCATGTTCAGGTGTGTTTTGGCAAATTGCAGTCAGGCATTCTTATGTTTTTCTCTTATGTCTTTCTCTCCTGGGTCTCCTACCACATAATCCCCTTTCATTGAGCTGGCGATGGATGGTGCGAGTTGAAACTGTAGTACCTTGTGTCTGAAGGTGCAGCTTGAATCTGTGTGGCAGTTGACCGAGGTGCTCTCTCCACCATTCAAACAATCCTTCGCTGCAATCTACCATCAAGTTCTCTCTTGCGGCCACTTCCAGTGAGGTTGGCTACAGTGGCATGGGCCTTTAACTTCTTGATAACATTACGTATGGTGGAAACAGGAACATCAAGGTCTCTGGAGGTGGACTTGTAGCCTTGAGATTGTCCATGCTTGGCTATAATCTTGTGTCTGACCTCAGATCATTTTCTGGTTTTCTTTCTTTTGTCCATGCTCATTGCGGTACACACAGTGATACAAAACAGGAGAATGAGTCCTTTTCTCTATTGAATACGTGATTTTTATACTGCAGGCACCTTCAACTCACCACAGTTGAGTTCAATTCCAAAGTAAATGAGAATCACCTGCTTGAAATCTAATTATTTCTAACTACTTCTAGAAGGTGCCAGTAATATTGTCATGGCAATTTTAGGATTTCTTTGTGGAATTATCTAAAATGTAGTAAATTATTCAGATTTAAAAAAATAATTCAATTGCACACCGAAGCCATACATATGTGGATACCAAAATATGTTTTAATTTCAACAGTTTTCTGGAAGAATTGGTGCATTATTTGAAAAAAGTGCAAGGGTGCCAATATTTTTGGCCACGACTGTACATATGAGATGAGTAACGCAAGATATGTAAACATTATTAAGTTACTAAGATACTGTAGAGTAGTATAGAATACAGTATATACATATGAGATGAGTAATGCAATATACTATATGTAAACATTATTAAGTGACTAAGATACCGTAGAATAGTATAGAATACAGTATATACATATGAGATGAGTAATGCCAGATATGTAAACATTATAAAAGTGGTTAGTGTTCCATTCCTTAAAGTGGCCAGTGATTCCTAGTCTAAGCCTATAGGCAGCAGCCTCTAATGTGCTAGTGATGGCTGTTTAACAGTCTGATGGCCTTGAGATAGAAGCTGTTTTTCAGTCTCTCGGTCCCAGCTTTGATGCACCTGTACTGACCTCGCCTTCTGGATGGTAGCGGAGTGAACAGGCAGTGGTCGGGTGGTTGATGTCCTTGATGATCTTTTTTGCCTTCCTGTGACATCGGGTGCTGTAGGTGTCCTGGAGGGCGGGTAGTTTGCCCCCGGTTTGTGAGGGTTTTAGGTGACAAACCAAATTTCTTTAGCTTCCTGAGGTTGAAGGAGAAGGCCCTGTTGCGCCTTCTTCACCACACTGCCTGTGTGGGTGGTCCATTTCAGTTTGTCAGTGATTCTAACTAACTTTTCCACTGTGGTCTCGTCGATGCAGATAGGGGGTGCACCCTCTGCTGCTTCCTGAAGTCCACAATCATCTCCTTTGTTTGTTGACGTTGAGTGAGAGGTTGTTTTCCAGGCACCACTACTCCGAGAGCCCTCACCTCCTCCCTATAGGCTGTCTCATCATCGTTGGTAATCAAGCCTACTACTGTTGTGTGGTCTGCAAACTTAATGATTGAGTTGGAAGCGTGCTTGGCCACGCAGTCACAGGTGAACAGTGAGTACAGGAGCGGGCTGAGCACGCACCCTTGTGGGTCCCCAGTGTTGAGGATCAGCGGAGTGGAGGTGATGTTTCCTACCTTCACCACCTTGGGGTGGCACGTCAGGAAGTCCAGGACCCAGTTGCACAGGGCGGGGTTCAGACCCAGGGCCTTGAGCTTAATGATGAGCTTGGAGGGTACTATGGTGTTGAATGCTGAACTATAGTCAATAAACAGCATTGTTACATAGGTATTCCTCGTGTCCAGATGGGATAGGGCAGTGTGCATGATGATGATTCCATCGTCTGTGGATCTATTGGGGCGGTAAGCAAATTGAAGTGGGTCTAGGGTGTCAGGTAAGGTAGAGGTGATATAATCATTGACTAGTCTCTCAAAGCACTTCATGATGACAGAAGTGAGTGCTTCGGGGCGATAGTCATTAAGTTCAGTTACCTGTGCATTCTTGGGTCCAGGAACAATGGTGGCCATTTTGAAGCATGTGGGGACAGCAGACTGGGATAGGGAGAGATTTAATATGCCGTGAACAAGCCAGCCAGCTGGTCTGTGCATGCTCTGATGATGTGGCTAGGGATGCCGTCTGGGCCGGAAGCCTTGCAAGGGTTAACACGTTATAAATGTTTTACTCACGTCGACCACGGAGAAGGAGAGCCCATAATCCTTGGTAGCGGGCCACGTTGGTGGCACTGTGTTATCCTCAAAGTGTGTGAAGAATGTGTTTAGCCTGTCCGGAAGCAAGACATCGGTCTCGGGGGCGTGGCTGGTTTTCCTTTTGTAGTCCGTGATTGTCTGTAGTGCTTGCCACATGTCTCATGTCTGAGCCCTTGAATTGCGACTCCACTTCATCTCTATACTGACTTTTAGCTTGTTTGATTGCCTTGCGGAGTGAATAACTACACTGTTTATATTCTGCCATATTCCCAGTCATCTTGCCATGGTCAATTGCTGTGGTTCACGCTTTCAGTTTTGTGCGAATGCTACCATCTATCCACGGTTTCTGGTTAGGGTAGGTTTTAATAGTCACAGTGGGTACTACATCTCCTATACACTTCCTTATAAACTCAGTCACCATATCCATGTATTTGTCTACATTATTTTTGCAAGCTACCAGGAACATATCCCAGTCCACGTGATCAAAACAATCCTGAAGCATGGATTCCTGTTTGAGTTTCTGCCTATAGGACGGGAGGAGCAAGATGGAGTCGTGGTCAGATTTGCCGAGAGGAGGGCCTTGTAAGCATTCTGGAAGTTTGAATAGCAATGGTTGAGAGTCTTAGCAGCGCGAGTAGTACAGTCAATATGTTGATAGAACTTCGGCAGCCTAATCCTCAGATTTGCTTTGTTAAAATCCCCAGCTACAATAAATGAACATCAGAATATGTGGTTTCCAGTTTGCATAAAGTCCAGTGAAGTTCTTTGAGGGCCGTCGTAGTATCGACTTGAGGGGGATGTAAATGGCCGTGGCAATGATGGAGGAGAATTCTCTTGGGAGATAATGTGGTTGGCATTTGATTGTGAGGTATTCAAGGTCAGGTGAACAAAGGGACTTGAGTTCCTGTATGTTCCTAGAATTACACCATGAATCATTAATCATGAAACACACCCCTCCGCCCTTCTGCTTCCTGGAGAAATATTTATTCGTTTGCGCGATGTACTGAGAATCCTGCTGGCTTTACCAATTCTGACAGAGTATCCAGAGGGAGCCATGTTTCAGTGAAACAAAGTATGTTACTTACAGGCCCCGATGTCTCTCTGGAAAGAAATCCTTGCTCTAAGCTCATCAACTTTGTTATCCAAAGACTGAACATTAGCGAGTAATATACTCGGAAGTGGTGGGTGGTGTGTGCGCCTCCTAAGTCTAACCAGCAGGCCGCCTCGAGTGCCTCTCCTCTGACTCAGTTACACCAGCTCTGTCAGGAGGAATGGGCCAAAATTCACCCAACTTATTGTGGGAAGCTTGTGGAAGGCTACCCGAAATGTTTGACCCAAGTTAAACAATTTAAAGGCAACGCTACCAACTACTAATCGAGTGCATGTAAACTTCTGACCCACTGGGAATGTGATGAAAGAAATAAAAGCTGAAATAAATCACTCTACTATTATTCTGACATTTCACATTCTTAAAATAAAGTGGTGAACATAACTGAGTTAAGACAGAGAATTTCTACTAGGATTAAATGTCAGGAATTGTGAAAACTGAGTTTAAACGTATTTGGCTAAGGTATGTGTAAACTTCCGACTTCAACTGTATGAGCAATGTGCTTCATATTAGAAAAGTAGAGAAATAAATATAGTGCGCCTAGCCTATAGAAAATTAGTAAATAAAATCAATGATGAGAATAGTACAATTGATACCCGACACTGACGTGGCGGCTTAGCAGGAATACCAGAGTACTGTGAACCAAGAGGTTGTGAGGACATGTTGAATAACAATTACTGTATAAATTAACTTGAACAACGTTATCATGTGTTAAGGTAAAAGCACTGTGTGTGTGAGTATCCCTAACCTTGCCAAAAGACAAATAGCTATGAATGGGTCAGTGGTTCACCAATCAGGGCCTTGATTGGCTAGGCAACAGTAACAAGAAGTGATGTGTAATACATTTTTCTTTGGACACATAAATGTTCTCGCAACGTTCCCAACGTGTCTAGAACATTAATATCTTATGTTCTGAGAGCATAATCATGTTCAGTGTATGTTTGGTGGAACGTTGATGGAATATTCTCCTAACCCACAGAAATGTTCTTGCAAAGTTCTCATGAAACGTGTCTAGAACATTAATCTTATATTCTGAGAACACAACAATCATGTTCTGTGTATGTTTGGTGGAATGTTGATGGAATATTCTCCTAACTCTCCGAAAACTGGACACATGAATGTTCTTCGAACGTCCCATAAAAAGTGTCTAGAACATTGTTGTATATTCTGAGAATATTGTATGTTCTGCTTGACATTAAGGGAATGTTCTAACTTTAACACCAACAATGTTCTCATAAGGTTTTTGTTACATAGATAGAATGTTCCCCTAATTAACAGAAAACTGGACACTCAAAACATTAGGGGAACATTCCAAAAATGTTCTCTCCCTAGAACTGTTAGCTGGGAAGACACTAGCTGCTTCCAGGTATCTTTTTTTTATCACACCGGCTACAATATCTGGGATGAGAAACAGAGTTGAATGTTTTATTCACCAATTGTCTTTTTCTCCATTAACAGCCAGTCATGAAGGTCTTAGTGCTGCTTGCGCTTGCTGTTTTCACTGGTGAGTGAAAAATATGTTTTCATTCTTCAACATGTGACTAGTATTTGTATTTTTAAAAGGAAACAAATCGATAATACTAAATGTAACAGTAATGTAATATCAATGAAAGGAGTAAATGTATCTCAAATACCCTCAAGTCTAGACTGAACATTTTATAATCTTCGGTCTCCTACAGGGTGCAAAACTTATGTTCTGTGGCAGGACCAGTCTAAGCGGATAAGACAGTGGTGCCACAGTCAAGTTAGTCTCAATATGTAGAAAATAACACAATATAATGGAGTTTGATAACTGTTGAGTAACAATCTATTTGTTTGTTAACCTTGTGACTTAGCTTCTATACTTACCTTTCTCTCGGTCTTTGAGTTCCTATGCTGTGAACCAGTACACTGTGGCCAGGTGACTCCTCTGACTCAGGACCTGCTGGCAAAGCTTTCCCAGGAGGCCAAACAACTGAAGGATCGCCTGGAGAAGGAACTGAGCACTGGCTGAAGGCCACTCTTCTCCAGAAGAGTGAGGAGCTGAAGGGAAGCCTGGAGAAGAGTATGTAGCAGCTGCAGGCCGAGCTGGGCCCCTAGCTGAAGGTGAAGCAGAAGTGACCAGAACCTGGAGGAGTTACAGAATACCATGATTTCCCTGACCCAGAGCTCCAAGACTGAGCTGACTCAGAGAACGCAGGAGCTCCAGCAGAATCTGGCCCCATATGGAGAGGACCTGAAGACCCAACTGTCACCAAGAAGAGCCAGTAATCAGACTGATTTTACTTGTTCTATTAGAACTGCGTACTGATTAATAATTTTCCATCAAAGTCCAAAAGGGGCAATATGTACAGTATACTGACCGAGTATTGTTTGTCTCATACATAATAAACAAACACACGGATCTCTGTTTCAACAGTTAAATACTAAGCCTAATGCAATAACATAATCAACTTAAAAATAGTATCATCATATCTGTTATATCAAATTTATAACACTGAACAAAAAAAATGAACACAACAATTTCTAAGATTTTATTGAGTTACAGTTCATATAAGGAAATCAGTCAATTGAAATAAATTCATTAGGCTGTAATCTATAGATTTCACATGACTGGGAATACAGATATGAATCTGTTGGTCACAGATAACTTAAATAAAAAAGTAGGGGCGTGGGTCAGAAATCCAGTCAGTATCTGGTGTGACCATTTCCCTGTGGAATGATGTCCCACTTCTTCTCAGTGGCTTTGCGAATTTGCTGGATATTGGCGGGAACTGTAACACGCTGTCGTACACATGCTCAATGGGTGACATGTCTGCTGACTATTCATGCCATGCAAGAACTGGGACATTTTCAGCTTCCCGGAATTGTGTACAGATCCTTGCAACATGGGGCTGTGCATTATCATGCTGAAACGTGGTGTTGGCGGCAGATGAACGGCACAGCAATGGGCCTCAGGATCTCATCACGGTATCTCTGCATTCAAATTGGCAGCGATAAAATGCAATTGTGTTCGTTGTCCGTAGCTTATGCCTGCCCCACTGCCATCCCGGGGTACTCTGTTCACAATATTGACATCAGCAAACCGCTCAACTACATACATGTGGTCTGCAGTTGTGAAGGCGGTTGGACGTACAGCAAAATTCTCTAAAACGACATTGGAGGCGGCTTATGGTAGAGATATTAACAGGAAATGTTCTAGTGGACATTCCTGCAGTCAGCATGCCAATTGCACACCTACTCAAAACTTGAGACATCTGTGGCATTGTGTTGTGACAACACTGCACATTTTAGAGTGGCCTTTTAGTGTCCCCAGCACAAGGTGTGCCTGTGTAATGATCATGTTTAATCAGCTTCTTGATATGCCACACCAGTCAGGTGGATGGATTATTTTGGTAAAGAAGAAATGCTCACTAACAGGGATGTAAACAAACTTGTGCACAAATTGAGAGAAATACGCTTTTTGTGCGTATGGAACATTTCTGGGATCTTTTATTTCAGCTCATGAAATATGGGACCAACACTTTCCATGTTGCGCCTGTATTTTTGTTCAGTGTAAATGTATGTACCACTATTGTTGTTTCACATAATCAGTTACCGGACTCTCCATCTCCTGACCAATATCTACCTGTGACTCAGGACTATATTACAGAAGCTGTGCAGGATTCTATCATCAATAGAATAATCACATCTACTGTTGCCCTTGAAAAGGGTCTCAATTTCTTCAAGCAAACTTTCTTACATATCAGCATATTTGTCAGTATTATCATGTGTGATTTAAATAAAATGAAACTCATGAACAGCATTCAGCTTATCCTCATCAATTGAAACAATTCAGGCTGTCAACTATGAGCAGAGAATTTGAAGCAATAAGAAACAAAACCAATTCTCTCCATATTTTGTAAGAAATGGCATTTATCCTTTTCCCAATAGATATATACAGGTAATATATACGATTATGAAAAAGATTTTCCTGCCCTCTGCCTCCCCAACCTAAAAAAAACAAACAAAAAAAAAGTGAAAAGAAGCAGATAGACCATACAGCACAAAATAAATAAAAACAAACCGACCAAAACAAAACTGGACAGGCACTGACCTAAAAACAAAAGTACTATAATTTGATAGTTTCCTAACAGCAAGTGTTTTACAGAGTCCTCTTTTACTGCTGTCTGCTATGTTGGTCTCAGTACGTTAGTCTGAAGTATATGGCCATTGTCCAATCTCATCACCACATTGTCCTCAATCTCTGGCCCATACATTTTTACCTCAATTTTGATCATTCGATTGATTATTTTAGTCCTAAAGATGCACCTTATTTACATATCTTTGTTTAACCTTTCAATGATTATATACTACATGGTCAAAAGTATGCGGACACCTGCTCGTCGAACATCCCATTCCAAAATCATGGGCATTAATATGGAGTTGGTCCCCCCTTTGCTGCTATAACAGCATCCACTGTTCTGGGAAGGCTTTCCACTAGATGTTGGAACATTGGAAGCAAGTCCCCAGAGCATTCAGCCACAACAGCCTTAGGTGAGGTTGGGCACTGATGTTGGGCAATTAGGCCTGGCTCGCAGTCGGCGTTCCAATTCATCCCAAAGGTGTTCATGAAGCTCCCGACAAACAGTTATTGTGCTGACTTTGCTTCCAGAGTGTTGCAATCGAGGACAGACGATTTTTACGCGCTTCAGCACTCGGCGGTTCTGTTCTGTGAGCTTGTGTGGTCTACCACTTCATGTCTGAGCCATTGTTGCTCCTAGACATTTCCACTTCACAATAACAGCTCTAGCAGGACAGAAAGGTGACAAACTGACTTGTTGTAAATGTAGTATCCTATGACAGTGCCACGTTGAAAAAGTCACTGGGCTCTTCAGTAAGGCCATTCTACTGTCAATGTTTGTCTATGGAGATTGCATGGCTGTGTGCTCGATTTTATACACCTGTGGGCAACGGGAATGGCTGAAATAACCGAATCCACTAATTTCAAGGGGTGTCCACATACTTCTGTATATATAGTGTATATTTTAATACATTATTTAGGAAAAATGAACATTTGGAACCAACAATGAACTTCTTAGTAGTCAGATGGGGAAAAATTGAAGTGATGTGAGACTCAGTGGTGAGTCTAGGCTTTGTCTGTCCTTTCTGTGAAGATCGCCTATAGGCTTTCCCCCACTCTGGTAAGTCTAACCGATGGTGATGCCAAAACCACATTGGAACTTGTTCTTCTTATGGTTGAGGAAGGACCCCAGGACCAAAGAAAGAGGCAGAGGAAGCAGCTTCTTCTCTAGTGTGGCCCCCACCACCCAATTACTATCTATGGAGCCTGGAGTATTGGGGAGAAAAACAGAAAATTGGATAACAGTGCTTTCAGAAAATATTCATAACCCTCAACTTATTCCACATTTTGTTCTGTTAAAGGCCAAATTTAAAAATGGATGAAATATATACATTTCGCACATTTATTGAAAATGAAATACTGAAATCAAATTGACATAAGTATTAACACCCCTTTGCTATGACGCTCCAAATTGAGCTCCGGTGCATTCAAATTCCTTTGATCATCCTTGAGATGCCACTATGACTTGATTGGAGTCCACCTGTGGCCAACTCAATTGTTTGGATATGATTTAGAAATAAACATACCTGTCTATATAAGGTCCCACAGTTGACAGTGCATGTCAAAGCAGAAACTATACCATGAAGTCCAAGGAACTGTCCCTAGATCTCCAAGATAGAATTGTGATCAGGCATATACATCTTGGGAAGGGTATAAATCTAGAGTATTGAAAGTTTCCAAGAGCATAGTGGCCTCCATCATTGGGAAATTGGAAAAAATATGGAACTATCCAGACTCTGCCAAGAGCTGTACATCCAACCAAACTGCGCAGCCAGGCAAGAGGGACCTTGGTCAGGAAGGAGCAATAACCCAATGCCCACTGACAGAGCTACAGAGTTCCTTAGTTGAGATGGGAGACTATGCCAGAAGGACAGTCTCTAAAGCACTTCATCAATCTGGGCTTTATCGGAGAGTGGCCAGACGGAAGCCACTCCTGAAAAAAAGGCACATTACAGCACAACTGGAGTTTGTGAAAAGGCACATGAAAAACAGCAAAATACTCTGTGGTCTGATGAGAAACATTTAACTATTTGGCCTGAATGCAAAACGTTATGTCTGGAGAAACCCAGGCACAGCTCATCACCTGTCTAACACCATGGTGGTGGCAGTATCATCAAGCAATGGGGATGCTTTTCAGGGGCAGGGAGACTTGTAAGGATAGTGGGAACAATGAACAGAGCCAAATATAGGCAAATCCTTGATGAGAACCTGCTTCAGAGTTCAAACAACCTTCGACTGGGGCGAAGATTTACATTCCAACAGGACAACGACCCCAAATATACAGCAAAAGCAATGCTGGAATGGCTTCAGAACAAAAATGTGAAAGTCCTTGAACGGCACAGCCAAAGTCCAGACATGAATCCTATTGAAAATCTGTGGGAAGACTTGAAGATTGCTATTCACTGCCGCTCCGCATCTAACTTAACAGAGCTTTAGAAAATCTGCCAGGAAGAAATGGGAGAAAAATCACCAAATCCAGGTGTGCAAAGCTGATACACACATACCCAAGACAACTCAAAGCTGTAATCGCAGCCAATGGTTCTTCTTACAAAGTATTGGCTTAGGGGTCTGAATATTTATATAAATTAGATATTTCTAAAAACGTGTTTTCACTTTGTCATTATGGGGTAGTGTGTAGATGGGTGAGAAAGAAAACATTTAATCCATTCTGAATTCAGGCTGTAACAACAAAATGTTGAATAAGTCAAGGGGTATGAACACTTTGAAGGAACTGTATATAAAAATTCAAAAACAGCAAACAATGTAACAAAAGGCTAATATGCAGGAAAATACATATACTTTAAAAATCAGTGACCATACAAGCAGAAGCCATACCTTTGAAGAGCAAATTGGCTTTAGGCACATCGAGCTGGTAGCCAAATGATACACTGGTCTCCTGCATACGGGTGCTAGCCTCAAACTCAACACCCAACTGCAACTGTGGGATAAAAATATTGGTGATGGAGCTGAAGACACTAACCAACACATTGGTAAAAAGTAACAGACACAGAAGGAAACCAATGGAATTGAGCAATACCGTGTCGTTGGCTTTGTGGTAGTAGGAGGCATGTGCCCCTGCTCCCCCTAGTGTCAATGTGGCAATGAAGTTACTGCCTGAAATAGCAAGAAACACAGGTCTTAAAACGTCGTAGTGTAACACACACACACACACACACACACACACACACACACATCTATCCTATCCACTATGGAAAAATATAAGTTAGTGGACTATTGCTGCATTATATAAAAAAATACATGTTTGTAGAGTGTCAAATTAACACATCCCTGCCAGATATCAACTACAATAAGAACACACAAGGACCTATTCAGTGGCCAGAGAACAAAGGAAGTTGAGCAAAAGCGGAGAAGGACAACTCCTGCTGGGTGTTTGCTGTGAGTGGCCCCCCTCTAGTCTACATCAAAGCTTCTATCACCAAAAAGGGTGGCAGGTTTGAACCAAAAGGGCACCCAGACTTCTGCCAGAGACATGGACACAACAGGGTTCTGACGAGGAGTGACCATGACTCAGCCAAGGAAGTTCTCCATTGGACAACATTACACTGCACGCAAAAGTGACTCAAACTCTTATTTCCTCAAGCAAACAGCATTAACGGACTGAAAAGACAGGCACACACCTGTCTATATAAGGTCCCACAGTTGAAAGTGCATGTCAGAGAAAAAGCCAAGCCATGAGGTCGAAGGAATTGTCCGTAGAGCTACGAGACAGGATTGTGTCGAGGCACAGATCTGGGGAAGGACACCAAAAAATGTCTGCAGCATTGAAGGTCCCCAAAGAACACAGTGGCCTCCATCATTCTTAAATGGAAGAAGTTTGGAACCACCAAGACTCTTCCTAGAACTGGCTGCTCGGCCAAACTGAGCAAACGGGGGAGAAGGGCCTTGGTCAGTGAGGTGACCAAGAACCTGATGGTCACTGACAGAGCTCATCTCTGTCGAGATGGGAGAATCTTCCAGAAGGACAACCATCTCTGCAGCACTCCACCAATCAGGCCCTTATGGTAGAGTGTCCAGACGGAAGCCACTCCTCAGTAAAAGGCACATGACAGCCGCTTCAAGTTCTCCAAAAAGCACCTAAAGGACTCTGACCATGAGAAACAAGATTCTCAGTTCTGATGAAAGCAAGATTGAAGGCTTCGGCCTGAATGCTAATCGTCACGTCTGGGGGAAACCTGGCACCATCCCTACTGTGAAGCATGGTGGTGGCAGCATCATGCTGTGGAATGTTTTTCAGCAGCAGGGACTGGGAGACTAGTCAGGATCGAGGCAAAGATGAACAGAGCAAAGTACAGAGAAATCCTTGATGAAAACCTGCTCCAGAGCGGGGGCGAAGGTTCACCTTCCAACAGGACAACAACCCTAAGCACACAGCCAAGACAATGCAGGAGTGGCTTCGGGACAAGTGTCAATGTCCTTGATTGGCCCAGCCAGAGTCCGGACTTGAACTTGATCTAACATCTTTGGAGAGGCCTGAAAATAGCTGTGCAGTGACACTCCCCATCCAACCTGACAGAGCTTGAGAGGATCTGCAGATAATAGTGGGAGAAACTCCCCAAATACAGGTGCGCCAAGCTTGTAGCGTCATACCCAAGAAGACTCAAGGCTGTAACTGCTGCCAAAGGTGCTTCAGAGTATTGAGTAAAGGGTCTGAATACTTATGTAAATGTAATGGGATTTTTTATTTTGAATACATTTACAAACATTTCTAAAAACTTGTTTTTGTTTTGTCATTGTGTGTCAATTGATGACGATAAAAACAACAATGTAATCAATTTTAGAATAAGGCTGTAACGTAACAAAATGTGGAAAGTCAACGGGTCTGAATAGTCACAGAACAATGCAGGCGATGAATGGGGGCTGACCCAACCCCAGGAACTATTCCATCACCTAAGCCAATCACAGCACTCCTGACAGGAGGGCTCACCTCTTCCTGTCCAGGAGGGCTCACCTCTCACTGTTCGGTTTTACGAACCACAAAACAATCCAAGGACGCCCCATGCGGGGAACCTTGTGGAATTCTGTGGCCTACTGAAATTCTTAATTTTGGAGAGTTCTCTGAAGACTGTCCCAGACAGATGTGTAAGAGTTTTCCAGCTCAACCTCACCTTCTTCTCCCTGATTTGATGTGAGCGTGTCATCTGTAGGCTTCAATCTGTTACTTTATATTTTAAGTAAGTGTCTTGTTTCTGTTCTTTGAATCACATGCTATAAATAGGTTAGACAAACTCCCATATACTTTTCTTAGTCGTCTATAAAATGTTGCCAACTCCACTATTCATCAATCCTGTACATTTGTTTTATCCTGGCTATTTCTAAATAAGTCCTTTGTTTTGAAAAGATATCTACTGTCTCCAAGCATATATTGCCTTGTCATTTTAACTTAACAACTTATAATTCTGAAGGAAATTAACTATTTTATAGTTTCTTGCTGATATATAGTAATAAGTGTACACAGTCCCTTACATGGTTTAGAATACACATTAACTCCTGAAATCGAAAGGGTGGCGCAGAGACTGGGTTGTTCCCATACTTCAGTGTGACTGTGGCCAATGCCTCACCTGTGTATCTGCCAGCTAGAGACATGACTGTGCCTTCCTCTCCTGGCCTGCGATGGTAAACCAGCTCCCCTCCCAAAGCCAGGGATGGGGTTATGGACTGGATGTAGTGTGCTACAATAATACCTGAAAGATGAAGTTGTAAGAGAAAATGATAAGCTTAAGATAAAGTTAGTTGGTGGTACATTTCAGTATTACAAAATACCTCCATTCACAAAGCTTACCAGAGCCTACAAGGACATCTGGGTTGCCCAGGGTAACAGCAGCAGTGAAGTCCTCTCCTCGGACCTCACAATCTCCTTGCCAGTTCACAAACTTTTGCTGCTGCGTCTGATGGCAGGACACACATTGATAAACATGTTATCAATCAGTCTGATGTAGTAACTCAAATGGGCTATACACTTCGGAGGCTTGGTGACAGTGTAAGGTCCAGGCGTTGAAGCTCTACTTCAAAGTATTGTTTATTATCACCTAATTTCAACTGCCAAGGTTAATGGCAGACTAAACTCCCATAGAAAACCAAATATCTGTACCTGGAAGGCTAGTTTGGACCGGACTCTGTTGGAGATCTGGTGAATGACCTGGGCATTGAGGCTGCCGCTGTTGTCCATGTCTCCCACCATGACTGGGAAGGACTGCAGACAGTAAACAATAGTTACAAAGTACAGGTAAAACTTATCCAGAATAAGCTAATTTCACAAATACCAGCAACAATAACTGTAATATAGTTGTCATTCATGACTGGTAGTGTGTGTGAACTTGACAGTATAAAAAAATATATACTTTGGGATTTTGGCAATGAGGCTCTTTATCTACTTCCCCAGAGTCAGATGAACTCACAGACACCATTTCTGTGGTAGCATGCTAGTAGATGCCCATAGACTTCCAGTCATTGCGCTAACACTAGTGAGCATTGGCTCACGAAACTACATTCTGGACACAGCGACATAAAAATGGTATTCACCAGTTCTTCCGACTCTAGAGAAGTAGTTAAAAGGCCTCATTGCCAAAATCCCGAAGCACCCCTTTAAGCACCCAAATGAAGGGTGACAACTTTATATAGCTGTAGTGTGTACAGGGCTAATGTATCAAACAAATCTTCAGGTTGTGGTATTAGCTAATTGGCTCAGACTCACCTCTGCTGGACCCATCTGCTTAGTTCCCACATAGGTGGCACCGAACCTGTAACTGGAATCGCCTAGGGTGCTGAGCATTACTGTGTGATTCACCTGATGGGGTCGATCAGAGGGAGGACAACATTTCATGTTTCTGTCAGCAATGCTCCTCAAGCAAACATCTGTGTGTTGTGTAAAATGAAAAGACAAAAGCTTCCCACGAGCTTGGTTGTTCCCATATTTGGTTACGAGCGCAAGACCAGAACTAATCTTAACACAGTATTATCAAAGTTCCTAAACCCAGAGGCTCAACATCGCAAGACTTCAGGGAACGCTTCCGAAGCAGACTCGGCAGACCAGACCGGGGTTTGAGAAGTCAATGAGAGAAGAGAAATTCTTCCTTAGTTAATTTTCTCAAACTAAATGCAAAACCTAAATTCAAACCAATGTCTTAATGAGTAGCTGAACATGTTATTACTCCAACCTCATGAAAGTGACAAACTGACATTTATATTTGTCAAAAACAACTATGTCGAAGGAGTGCCTTTGACTGCCTGCACATGCGCAGTTTGGCGCGAGACAACCGTTAGACCCGACTGCGTGTTTCTGAGCATGAACTTAGCTAGCCAACGTCGCCATGACATTCCCTACAAGCGTGATGGGGAGAGTTCTATTGGAGAAGCAGTTTCTACACATCTTCAAACTAAACCATCTTTGGTTTTATACTCGAAGTCCGTAAACTTAATGAAATTATTTGCCAGGGCAGATCTATCTCTAGATGGAATGAAGAAATGAGGCTCAGGATCATCAAAGGCCATTCACAACATCATTTTACCAGTAGAAAATAGAGATGTAGTGACCTTTACTGACCTGGAAGTGATTACTCAGGCCCTTGTTTACGATTAGTCTTACACCCTCCATCTGCATGGGGAACACCTCTGGAAAGACAGATAGATAGAAAGGGGAACTGATTGAGATTACGTGTAGGCCTACGACATCAAGACACAGAATCATTAAAAAAAGGAGTGGTTCACTATTTTGGTATTTATGTATATTGTGTGTTATAGAAAGGGTCCAGACACCTGTTTCTGCGATTTCACTTGGTTGAGAAACTAACCTCACTTCCTCATTCTGCATTACGGGGGCGCTGGAAAAACAAAAACACCCAATAGTGATGCAGGTCTTTAGATGTTGTACACATGAAACTGTGCAATTCCAAACTTTACCCGCAACGTTATGTTCCATAGTGTGACTCGAGCGGTTTCCCCTACCAGCTGTGCTGAGAGGGCTACACGGAGAGGGAGCACAGCTGCTAAGGGGAACCATCCCAAATATTTAATAATGTTGCAGATAAAGTTCGGAATTACACAATTTCATGTGTACAACATCTAAAGACCTGACGGCTACAATACTGACAGCTTTGCCCTTTCTAAAATGATGTGTTTGGGGCCTTCGTTCGTGTTTTCCCAGAGCCCACATACCGCAGAACGAGCAATAAGGAAGTCTATTGTGGGTGCGTTAAGTTTCTCAAAACCAAGTGAAAAAGCTACATAAAAATGATAATTAAAGTGCCTGGACCCTTCTATCACATGCCATTTATGTCAACAATATAGATATGGTTCTAGAAAAAAGTGAACCAATCCTTTAACACTAGAACTGCCTGCCGGGCATCACCTTCAGCATATGCATCAGATGCATATCAACCGGCAAAGTGCAGCAAACATATGCACCAACACTTGATAAAGGATTCATTGCATATAGAAATACACATACATAAAAAGTTTAGATGGTAGAATTATACAAAACATCCTTGACTAAGTCCTAGAAAAAAAAAGACCTATAGCCTATTTTTGTTTCCCTTATAATAAAAACAGACCTATAGCCTATTTTCGTTTCCTTTATAATAAAAACAGTGTAATCCATTTGACCATCTTTATTTGTAGATTCCATTAGTAATAGGGTCATAGTAATTAATAACATCCAGGTACAGCTTCTTTTGACAAAGTAGAAACTAAAAAGATATAACCAGCCAGGTGAAATTATTTGCTGTATTCCTAAACAAAAGCACCAGTGCATTAATTTTAATGGATGAATTGTATAAATAAATATTTGTGGAAATATATTAATGCCAAGATATAAAAACGAATTTGTTGATTGTATCATACACTGTATTGTGCCCTTACATATGAATATTGCTCCCGAGTGGCGCAGCGGTCCAAGGCACTGCACCTCAGCGCTAGAGGCGTCACTACAGACCCTGGTTCGATCACGGGCTGTATCATGGTCTCCCGGAAAAAGTACACCCCATAGACCAAAATGACTCTACATCCATTGTCTTTCAGCCGTATGCGCCGCGGACATACAAGACTGCAATAAATGCTTTGAGTTCATCCATAGACATGTTCCACCTATTTCCTTTTCTGTGAGCATCAGCAACAGTAAAATCTGATGTGCTGCAACATCTGCATGTCACATCAACTCATCGCTACCCAACCCGTGCCATCCCTCCCAGACTCCTGTCTCACCTGGCTCTGTTCTGGTTTTTCCGCTGCGAGGCCCAGGCATTGGAGGCTTGAAGTCAACATCAGAATCAGATGAAGACTCTTAAAATCAGTAACATCTGACAGTTGCAATGCTGTCAGTGAGTCCATTAATTTGAGTCGGCTTGCCATTGTGAACTACATACATTGTATTTTGTACTCAGTGTCTGATTTGACTCTGAGGGGAAATTATATACAATTTCCAGCCTTTCATTATAAAACAATTAGACCCCCAACAACTCCTATAATTTTATCAAAATTACACTATTGTTCTAAATTCAGTCATCCTCTTCACCCTCATCATTCAGTTACTTTAAGTCACATGCAACATTATCAGTTTATCGCCCATTGACGAAAGAATAGCATATTTAAAATGTTACGTTTATTACGTTACTAGTTTTTGCTTAGCAGCCAGAGCAATGCTGTAGCGTGAGTGGTCATGTGCTGAATGCATGGACAGCGCTGATATTCCTAGAAAAAGTAACATTTGGAAATACAGCTGCGCCTCTTGAATTAGGAGTTATCTGATAAAGCTAAGTGTAACTGAAACTGCAGAATATGCTCTCCGATACAATATAGTAATCCAAATGTTGTACCCGCATGTGACTCTAAAGGAGGATTTGATAAAGTGATGCTCCTTTCACTGCATCTGTAAATTACAAGCTGCACCCATCTCATGTACAATTTGACAAATGATAGGCCTAATATTGTCACTCATCAGGTTATTGTCAATTGAATCTTGTCTATAGGCTAACTCTTATTATGTGTGAAATTAGTTTTAGTATAGTTTGAATGGGCCAGCTGTGCATGCTCACTTGAATTGTTTGTTTCCCGCTCATAAAATTGGTTGGAGTTAAGGATAGGCTTAACACAAACTCATTACACCATTGTTGTTCTAAATTAAATCAACCTCTTCACCTTCCTTATCATTCAGTTAGGCCTCATTTCAATTTCATTGTGAAGTAATGTGCACAATTATCGCCCATTCCCTACATTTGTCATTAATTCAGTGGGCTGGTATCGTTTGCTTTGCTGGATAGAGTCATGGATATGTTTTGCAGTAGGCCTTCAGAACAATACAACATGTAGCATGTTTTCACTTCCCACAATAAATGTGATTAAATAGAAGAGTTATAGTATATAAAAGTCCCATAACAGCTTATTTTTACAAAGTAAAACATGAGAATAGTATCAACCCCCAAGGCGCGCTGTGAAATTATTTGCTGCTGATAAATGCGCATAAAAAACAAAACATTACACTATTGTCTTTCTAAATTAAATCAACCTCCTTATCATTCAGTTAGGCCTAATTTAAATTAAATTGTGAAGTAAGGTGCACAATTATCGCCCATTCATCCATTTGTCATTCATTCATGGAGCAAAGAGAGACATCAGATTAGTGCCTGGCTGGATACCAACATCCTACAGCACATTGTTTTGGCAGGTTAAGCTGGGAATAGGTGAGAGAAAAAATAAATTAAAAAAAACTGGTAAAAAGGCTCTAAATAATTCTCTGTGATTTCAAAATTCGGACAAATGAGCAGTGTCAAATACAAACATTTTGGAAAAGTCAGGGAAGGAGCAGGACATTTTTATTATTTATAAAATAAATGTCAGTGGCCGTTGGCCTACATTTGCACTATTCAATTCACAGATCTCATCTTCATGGTGGAGGACTTTCTCTAGATATTTCATGGACTAATCTGTTTACCTTTGCACTTGCGGTGGCACTCCTCAAACGTGCCAGGGTTGGGCAGAGGGCCTTCTGCCTCCACCTGCTGACTGGGTGCCGCATTGCCTGAAGGCAGTGCAGGTGATACTGGGGGCATTGAGAAGCCTGGGGGTACCATCATCCCTGGGCCGCCAGGACTACCACCAGCAGGAGCCGGGTTGGGGGAGCTGGCTGCCAAAACACTGCCCATTCTGTGAGAGGAGATGATAGGATGAGACAGGGGTGGAGGTAGAAAAGGGGGAAGATATATGTGGTGGTTTGTTGGAAGATGCTGGGTGTATTCGGAGACGGTTAGCTATCTCTGGGCAGTTGACCAGTAGGGGTGATAGAAAACTGGTACCGGAAGAGATGGGGCTGTTTGTCAAAGACAACAAAAGCGCACCACTTGTTTACATGTCAGCATAGATTACATTGTAGAGTTCAATTTACAGAGGGAACGCCTATAAATTACAATTGTGGCCTAGTCATGAATGCTGATCATGAGTTTTATAACATATCCCCAAAGATTGAGTTGGATCATTAGAGATTTACATAGAAAGCATGTTAATTAGCTACATAGCTAATTGGCACAGCTGGCATTTACGAAATGGTCATCATTGAATGGGTAGCTCAAAAACCATGCCAGCAATTAAAGGTTTCTTGAAGTAGTTACCATCTCACCCAGTGTTATGGTGCTGAATTGTGATTATTTCTGGCTATTAGTGACAGCTAGCAAGTTAAGTAATTCAATCGGCTAACATGTATCTAGATGGCCAACCCGTTAGCTAGTCTGTAACTAGTAGTTAGCTAACGAATGGTGTAGGAGGTGTTGTAAAACGACGGCAATGAAACGTTAGCTAGCTAGCTGCATAGGCTCACCACATCTACTATATCCTGATGTTCTTACAGAAAACACGGATGAAACACCTTATCAGAATAATTAAAAGCCTAATTCACAAGATCCTCAGCAACGCAAAAAGTACAATCTTTAGGCTGTCTATTTTCAATGAAACCTCGCTAAAATTGCTACTCACGTTGTGATTTCCAGAGGACGATGCAACACCCGGCAGTAACGTAAGACCTCAAAATGCCATGCGTCATAGCTAAGACCCGCCTACTTACTTGAGGTACCACTTGGATTGGGCAAATGAGCCCACTTCTGAACAACGTGTGGCAGATATACATGTCAATCGCAGCGTAAACAACCAGCATTGCATCACTGAGGTATAAGAAAACTCAAGCGTGATAATTCGAAGGCATGGTTTTGTTATTTCGACCACACCTCCACTTGTAGCCAACTGGTTATTAGACGATTCAGTCACAAGAGAACTGCAATAAGATTGGACAAATGCAATATCTGCCCTACCCAACCAATGCTTGCTGATAGATTGCAAAATGGACTCTTTTTCTGATTTGGAAAAGACAGCAAGGTTCTCAAGGGCTGAAGGTGGGGTCATCACTGTTTGGAGGCTGCTGATTGGTGGACGAGGGGAGTCATTGAGGTTGGTTGCAGTTCAGGGTTGTAAAATAAAAAAGTGCTGCCTGTGAAGGTCAGTGACAGCATGAGGGTCTTGGGTCAAATTCATAAAAACTAATGGAATAGCTCCTACACCACTTTTTCCGCAGGGCCGGATTACCACATGCTCTGGGATCCCCGACCTCCAGAGGTTGGGGCCCTTCTGGTGGGGGTGGGGGGGTCAGACAGCATATGATAGCAAAATGTATAGAATTGCAGAAAATTTGCTTTAAAACTGCAAAATTCTCTCTCAACCTAATAGCAAATTGTTAACAAAAGAATAAGATGTGCTATAAAATTGCAGACAATTTGCTTTAAAACATGACAAAATGTGTGGAATAGCATTATAAAACGGGACATTTTACTCTCTGCACCATTACGAAATGAGTGGACTTAACTTGCAACAATTCTCAACCACTAACAAACACATCAATGTTGTGGATGTGTGCTTTGTGCTGACACACGTCCGTCAATATCTATGGAAGCTTTACCTTTCAGTTAGAATAATGGCCTGAGCAGTCACTAACTTTACACTTGCCTACCTGGTTAAATAAAGGTGAAATAAAAATAAACATCGCTCTGGATAAGAGAATCTGCTTAATTTGAATGTAAGAATGTAGGCCTAAACACCTGAGTGCAGACAGCTATGTGTAAAAGCATCACAAAAGCACACAACCTGGCATGTACACAAGCCTTCAAAGATAGGAACAATGAAAAACACCACACTTTCAATTGAGTTCATTTTTATTACATTTTATAACCCCCTGTATTAATTCCAATGTCATTTAAGTACAGTTTAAGACTCTGATAGAAGTAGATAATTGAAGTACGCTTCTTGTATTGGTTGTGTTTCTAGGGTTACCGAGGGGGGAGGTGTAATTAGCCAAATTGACATAGTTGCATTTTAAATTGTAATATTGTAAGCAAATTAATGGTGCAACTTTACCCATCGACTTTCTCTATAATCAGATCAAGCATACATGTATGCTCCAATATAGTGGCTGACTACGGCTGTCTAATTTGTAAGACAAACTACCTCGTCAAAGTTTCAGTGTTAAGACCTCCGTTTGTAATTCTCACTCTACATGGGGCTGAACAGTTTTGAAAATAACAAATGAGAAAGTAAAAGGAATAGCCACCAAGGTGTGTACATTCCCACATACAGTGCCTTCAGAAAGTGTTCACACCCCTTGACTTTTCCCACATTTTGTGAAAAGCTGAATTGTCTTGAGTCAATAAGTATTCAAACCCCTTTGTTATGACAAGCCAAAATAAGTTTGGGAGTAGAAATGTGCTTAAGTTTCATGGACTCACTGTGTGCAATAGTGTTTAACATGATTTTTTAATGACTACCTCATCTCTGTACCTCACACGTATATTTATCCCTCAGTCAAGCTGTCAATTTCAAACACAGATTCAACCACAAAAACCTGTGAGGTTTTCAAATGCCTCAAAAAAGGGCACCTAAAGCAGACACTGAATATCCCTTTGAGGATGGTGAAGTTTTAATTACACTTGTGGTTGAATCTGTGTTTGAAATTGACAGCTTGACTGAGGGATAAATATACGTGTGAGGTACAGAGATGAGGTAGTCATTAAAAAATCATGTTAAACACTATTGCACACAGTGTGTCCATGAAACTTAAGCACATTTTTACTCTATTTTGGCTTGTCATAACAAAGGGGTTTGAATACTTATTGACTCAAGACAATTCAGACACTGAATATCCCTTTGAGGATGGTGAAGTTATTAATTACACTTTGGATGGTGTATTAATACACCCAGTCACTACAAAGATACAGGCGTCCTTCCTAACTCAGTTGCCAGAGAGGAAGGAAACCGCTCAGGGATTTCACCACGAGGCTAATGGTTACTTTAAAACAGTTACATAGTTTAATGGCTGTGATAAGAGAAAACTGGAGGATGGATCAACAACATTGTAGTTACTCCACAATACTAACGCAATTGACAGAGTGATAAGGAAGACTGTACAGAATAACAATATTCCAAAATATGCATCCTGTTTGCAACAAGGCACTAAATAATACTGCAAAAAATGTGGCAATGCAATTCACTTTTTGTCCTGAATACAAAGTGTTATGTTTGGGGAAAATCCAACGCAAACATTACTGAGTACCACTCTCCATATTTTCAAGCATAGTGGTGGCTGCATCATGTTATAGGTAAGCTTGTAATCATTAAGGACTGGGGAGTTTGTCAGGATAAAAAGGAAACGGAATTGAGCTATACACAGACAAAATCCTAAAGGAAAAGCTGGCTCAGTCTGCTTTTCACCAGTCACTGGAAGATGAATTCACATTTCAGCAGGGCAATAACCTAAAACACAAGGCCAAATCTACACTGGAGTTACTTACCAAGAAGAAAGTGAATGTTCCTGAGTGGCCGAGTTATCGTTTTGACTTAAAATCTACTTAAAATCTACTTGATAACTATGACAAGACCTGAAAAAGGTTGTCTAGCAATGATCAAGAGCTTGAAGAATTTTGAAAAGAATAAAAATGGGTAAATGTTGTACAATCCAGGTGTGGAAAGCTCTTAGACTGACCTAGAAAGACTCACAGTTGTATTCACTGCCAAAGGTGCTTCTACAAAGTATTGATTCAGGGGTGTGAATACTTATGTAAATTAGATATTTATGCATTTCATTTTCAATAAATTTGAAAACATTTAAAGAAAAACATGTTTTCACTTTGTCATTATGGGGTATTGTGTGTAGATGGGAGAGAAAGAAATCTATTTAATCCATTTTGAATTCAGGCTGTAACAACAAAATGTGGAATAAGTCAAGGGGTATGAATACTTTCTGAAGGCACTATACAATAACTACAGAAAACACAGGACAACTGAATTCTGAAATGGCTTCTCCCCCTTAATGACCACAGAAAATGTTTTACTCACGTATGTGACAAATTTAACTGCGGCTATGTTTAAAAATTCCAAACAAGTAATTTAGCAAATTAGAATTTTAGTACCAGTCATTCATCCAGTTTCCAGGAACAGAATACACACTTTTCTTTCCAGCTCTTGCAGAATTCAGTCTCTCAGTTTATTGAATGCAGAGTCTCTGCATGTAAGAGGAGTCTGCATTAGAGAAGCACAACACAGTCATGCATGCAATTCAGAATTTGTGCAACTGGAGATACATTTGAGGCTTCGCTGTATTAGCTCTATTGCAAATTGGGAATCAGGGGTATTCTGGTTTCAAAATGATCTGTACCAGTTTATTTTCTCCAAACCCCATGTTGCAATACCATAATTCTTGTTTGCTTAATTGTATTATACCCCAAACCCCTTCTACCTTTCCCCACCATAGACCATATAGGCTAGCTCTTACTTGTGTTCTTAAGGGTATGAACATGATTACCTTTTCCAAACATCTTGGAGTTAACGACAAGTGAACCTTCCCTCCCCCACTTGTACTCAATCATTCACACAGTCACAACTTGACTCAATGGCCAAGAGCACGCACACACAGATCCACACAGGATTAGACAGTGACATACACTCCGCAGCCAGTTTATTAGGTACACTACACTGCTCACGAAAATGGTTAGCTCCTACAGACAACGAGTCATGTGGCCGTGGCTTGCCATTTATAGGCAATATAGCATATACAGTCATTGACGCATTCAGTTACTGGTCAACTGAACGTTAGAATGGGCAAAATGAGTGACCTAAGCATCTGAGCGTGTTATGATCGTCAGTGCCAAGCACGCCAGTTCCAGTATTTCAAAATGTCCGGCTTCCTGGGCTTCTCATGCAAGACAGTGTCTAGGGTTTACCAAGAATGGTGTGACAAACAAAAAACATCCAGCCAGGGACAGTCCTGTTGGCGAAAACAGCTCGTTGATGAGAGGTCGATGGTGAATGGCAAGAATCATGCAAGCTAACAGGCAGGCAAATAATGGCGTAGTACAACAGTGGTGTGCAGAATGGCATCTCTAAAAGAACAACTTGTCGATTCTTGTCACGGATGGGCTATTGCAGCAGACGACCACACTGGGTTCCACTCCTATCAGCTAAAAACAAGAAGCGGCTCCAGTGGGCACACGATCACCAACACTGGACATTTGAGGAGTGGAAAAACATTGCCTGGTCCGACGAATCCTGGTTCCTGTTGCGTCATGCTGATGGCAGAGTCAGGATTTGGCGTAAGCAAGTCCATGGCCCCATCCTGCCTGTTGTCAACGGTACAGGCTGATGGTGGTGGTGTAATGGTTTGGGGAATGTTTTCCTGCCACACATTAGGTCCCTTGATAGGAATTGAGCAATGTTTCCATGCCCCAAATAATTCAGGCTGTTCTGGAGGCAAAGGGGGATCTGACCAGATACTAGATGGGTGTACCTAATAAACTGAATATACAGACATTTACCCACTGACATAGACTGAATATTCCATCTGAATATCCCTTTGAGGATGGTGAACATTGCCTGTTTTCTAGTCCCCTTTGTGACCACTGATCGGAAAGAACAGTATGTGAAAGGAATTTGAAAAAACTCTGCCTTGGGCTAGTTTGGGGTTTACACTATATGGCTAGTGTTGACCTATTCTGTCTTTGCACAGTATGGGTCACAAAGTAGACCAGAAAACAGGCTAGGGACAACAGCCATACGAATATTAAGACATTGTATGTCACTCACAGACAAACAAGCACACAGAAACATTCACAATTGCATACAGAAATTCACATTCAGCCAATTGAACACCCTACCAAACAATCTTACAGAACAGCCATTCATATACAGACACACAGGCAATCACATTCATAACAACAAACAAATGAGACGGGACACTAACTTACTCTTAAAACACACCAACCAACCTTATTTCTCACACACCAAGTTTCTCTCCAAGTTTCTCTCTATGACACACACACACACACACACACACACACACACACACACACACACACACAACACTTACTGACAGTCACTCACGCAAAGCACACAAAATGCTATGACATTACACTTTTTTGGTTTCGGTTCAATATAAATCCTGAAAGTCAGTATTTAAAATAAAGAAAAATAAAAAAAATCTAATATTCAAAACTACCTCCACCATGAAGCAAATTATTTTTTTGTTATTGTAAACGAATTGTGTAAACAACGAATCATTTACAAACCAATTTCCTCAAAATGATAGCAACCACCTCGTAAAAAGATTGACCTAGATAACCAGTATGACTGTGCTCGGATAGCATTCTCTCCAGTACTTAAAATAAGCAAACTAATGGTCAAAATATAATACTTTTTTGTACTTTGGGAGAAAAATTACAAATGTGTTGAGTTTCAGATCTGTTGCAAACCATATTGGTTGGTCCACTGTTGTGCTGGAGTTCCTTAAGTACCAGAGAGAAGAAAAGATTCAAGATGACTCGCAAAACCACACAAACCCAGTGCCCCAAACCCTGCTCTGCCCCCCTCCCTGCTTAGCAAGCATTGTCAAAAATAATTTCAAAGAGAAGCAAAAAAAAAATATCACATATTTTTCTCTGCTTTCATCATCAGCTAAACATTTGTAGCAGGACCAAAAAAAAGATCACAGCTGCCAGTTTGAAGATGCTACAATTTGCTTTCAAATATAATTCTGATGTGAGCCAAGAATAGTCCCTCAGCTTTTCACAATCATAACAAAACTGTACGACCCCCCCCCCCCAAAAAAACTCAGGGTTTTCCCAACCTAATGAATAGCAGAGATAACAAATGAGAGTTCTGCCAAGTTCTCAGCTCTGTATGTATCATATCAAAATACCCTCCCTTCTCCCTTGGAGCCAGGCTGAGGAACATCACCCAAGAGCTCTGAGGTTTTTAAAATAAAAGCTTGGTTTCTTGTTACTTAGTTTTTAGTCTAAATATACTATATTTTGTACCAATTGGCTGCATGTACCATCGGGCTGCACAGTACATATTGGCAATTAATACATTCACAACACTTTGGAGATTACATTTTTACATTTGAGTCATTTAGATTGATTCAAATTAGACCCTAAACCGCATACCCACAAAACTGTACCAACATGAAATGTCTACCTCTAAAAAACATATTATATTACTTTGAGGGACCCTCACATTGAGGAAGAAAAAGCAGGTCTTAAAAATATGTTGAACCATGTTGTTTTGTACAAAGAAAACGTCAAGATTGCCTCTAGGGCTATTCAGGCCAATGTTAGAGGGCCTTTTTTTACTGAATAATGGGTTTGTTTCCTTGTGTTTTGCTTTTCATATTTTGTGTTTGCTTTTCGTGTATTGTGTAATAGATTTGTATAATAAACAACAATTACACTATAAATATCTACAGTGGGGAGAACAAGTATTTGATACACTGCCGATTTTGCAGGTTTTCCTACTTACAAAGCATGTAGAGGTCTGTCATTTTTATCATAGGTACACTTCAACTGTGAGAGACGGAATCTAAAACAAAAATCCAGAAAATCACATTGTATGATTTTTAAGTAATTAATTTGTATTTTATTGCATGACATAAGTATTTGATCACCTACCAACCAGTAAGAATTCCGGCTCTCGCAGACCTGTTCGTTTTTCTTTAAGAAGCCCTCCTATTCTCCACTCATTACCTGTTAACTGCACCTGTTTGAACTCGTTACCTGTATAAAAGACACCTGTCCACACACTCAATCAAACAGACTCCAACATCTCCACAATGGCCAAGACCAGAGAGTTGTGTAAGGACATCAGGGATAAAATTGTAGACCTGCGCAAGGCTGGGATGGGCTACAGGACAATAGGCAAGCAGCTTGGTGAGAAGGCAACAACTGTTGGCTCAATTATTAGATAATGGAAGAAGTTCAAGATGACGGTCAATCACCCTCGGTCTGGGGCTCCATGCAAGATCTCACCTCGTGGGGCATCAATGATCATGAGGAAGGTGAGGGATCAGCCCAGAACTACACGGCAGGACCTGGTCAATGACCTGAAGAGAGCTGGGACCAGTCTCACAGAAAACCATTAGTAACACACTACTCGTTAAAATCCTGCAGCGCAGGATTAAAATCCTGCAGCGCACGCAAGGTCCCCCTGCTCAAGCCAGTGCATGTCCAGGCCCGTCTGAAGTTTGCCAATGACCATCTGGATGATCCAGAGGAGGAATGGGAGAAGGTCATGTGGTCTGATGAGACAAAAATAGCTTTTTGGTCTAAACTCCACTCGCCGTGTTTGGAGGAAGAAGAAGGATGAGTACAACCCCAAGAACACCATCCCAATTGTGAAGCATGGAGGTGGAAACATCATTCTTTGGGGATGCTTTTCTGCAAAGGGGACAGGAACGACTGCACTATATTGAGGGGAGGATGGATGGGGCCATGTATCGCGAGATCTTGGCCAACAACCTCCTTCCCTCAGTAAGAGCATTGAAGATGGGTCGTGGCTGGGTCTTCCAGCATGACAACGACCCGAAACACACAGCCAGGGCAACTAAGGAGTGGCTCCGTAAGAAGCATCTCAAGGTCCTGGAGTGGCCTAGCCAGTCTCCAGACCTGAACCCAATAGAAAATCTTTGGAGGGAGCTGAAAGTCCGTATTGCCCAGCGACACCCCCAAAACCTGAAGGATCTGGAGAAGGCCAAAATCCCTGCTGCAGTGTGTGCAAACCTGGTCAAGAACTACAGGAAACGTATGATCTCTGTAATTGCAAACAAAGGTTTCTGTACCAAATATTAAGTTCTGCTTTTCTGATGTATCAAATACTTATGTCATGCAATATAATGCAAATGATTTACTTAAAAATCATACAATGTGATTTTCTGGATTTTTGTTTTAGATTCCGTCTCTCACAGTTGAAGTGTACCTATGATAAAAATTACAGACCTCTACATGCTTTGTAAGTAGGAAAACCTGCAAAATCGGCAGTGTATCAAATACTTGTTCTCCCCACTGTAGATATTTATAGTGTCATTGTTGTTTATTGAGGTGTTCATGAAGGGCTCATATGTGAAAGAGACAGTGGTTAAAAAAAAAAGATCCCATGCTGATCTTAATCTCCAACAACACCTTGTGCGTCTTTCAGAAATTGGATGCATATGACTGATCAGATTGTAAATTCTACCTGTTCTTTCCATAGCTGCAGATATATGGGCCTATTTCCTATATAGTGCACTACTTTATGGGTCCTGGTCAAAAGTAGTGTACTTTACAGGGATTAGGGTGATATTTTGACACATAATCACATCACCACCGCAACATAAGTATGAAACCTCAGAAAATAGTTTTACTAGTAAAATGCTACACAAGCTCAGTAATTGGATGCTACTGTGACTTGTGTTTTCATGAACTGCTCCTGTACTGGTCTGAGATCGTTTAAATATAGGGGAATTTTTGTCCGGTGCTATATTAGCTTGATAGTAGGCTACCATCCACAGTTTTTACAATGGGCCCAGTCTTATATCATATTATTCACATGATTGATTATTCATAGTGACAGAAACAGTCACGTTGCGTCTAAGTAAAAGCTGCCCTTTTTTATTGCAAAGTTTACATTAAAAGTACTTTCGCATTCTAGATGATGGCAGTCAGAGTTTGAGCCTTGGTTATTGAGCATCTAGAACATGAACAAGATTCCCTAGAAGGAGAGTGCACAACGAACGTTCTACTTGCATAATGGAATTCTGAATCAACCAATGTTACAATTTAGCTTAATTGTGTTTGTATTCTGTCTGTTGTGTGAGAGAAAGACAGATGGATGAACTGATAAGAGCGCATGTGGGAGAATAATTAAGGCACTTGAGTGACAAAAGGCATGTGAATGTAAGCGGGCAAGATGGCTAGTGTGAATGAGCCAATATAAAAGGGTCCATCTTGTCTCTACAATGGAGGAAGACCGGTTTAAATGTGTGAACGCGTTTGGGCCTTGTGTCCCTGGCAACCGCTTTGGTCCCGCCCACAAAGGGTAAAGAAAAGGAAATCTCTTGTTGAAATGCATTCATTTTAGTGTTAAATGGCTAAAAGTGTTTTATTTTAATATAAATCATGAATTCTATCTATAACTGAGTTGATGTCTGATGTGTGAGCCTCCATGTTGAATAAACCCCCCCCCCCCACTAATTTCAAGCTACGTATCACAGGCAGTGAAATACTAGTAATTCAATACAACTGCATTGATGATGGTGTCGTGTACCACTGTAAAAACATACGTTTGTTGGTTTTCTATCTCGTGTGAGTGGGAACACTACCACAGGCGTTTGCATCTCTGTAATTTGAGATAAACAAAACATTTATTTTGTCTATGCATCGCATGTATACCGAGGTAACTCTAGCTACAGTAGCCTGAGGCAAGGCACAAGCAGTGTTACTTTTAATCAGCAGAAATATTGTTGAAAAAAAATAACATTACTTTGTGTGCAATTCAAAGACCTGAGCCAGCTAGTTGTCATCAGTAACAAATCAGGTTTGAATAACGTACCGTAAACATTTATTTTACGGTTTGGATGGACTGCACCTCTGAAAGTGTACATGACTCAAGCTGCTCATTTTGAACGTGACCACTTTCAAGCAACCTAAAGCCATCAATCTATGTAGCTATTTTCCAATACAGGCATTATTTTTGATAACCCAGCTAACTATACACACTGAGTGTACAAAACATTAGGAACACCTGCTCTTTCCATGACAGACTGACCAGGTGAATTCAGGTGAGAGGTACTGTATGATCCCTTATTGGATGTCACCTTCAATCAGTGTAGATGAAGGGGAGGAGACGGTTAAAGAATGATTTTTAAGCTTTGAGACAATTGATACATGAATTGTGTATGTGTGTCATTCAGAGGGTGAATGAGCAAGACAACAGATTTAAGTCCCTTTGAACAGAGTATGGTAGTAGGTCCCAGGCGCACCGGTTTGAGTGTGTGAAGAACTGAATCGCTGCTGGGTTTGTCTCACTCAACAGTTTCCCGTGTGTATCAAGGATGGTCCAGCACCTAAAGGACCTACCAGCCAACTTGACACAACTGTGGGAAGCATTGGAGTCAACATGGACCAGAATACCTGTGGAACGCTTTCGAAACCCGACGAATTGAGGCTGTTCTGAGGGCAAAATGGGGTGCAACGTAATATTAGGAAGGTGTTCCTAAAGTTTTGTACACTCAGTGTATGTAGTACAGAAGATAAATTATTTAAGTCGAAGTTGGATATTAGTAGTGCTGTAGCAAAGGATTTATAATCCAACCATTAGTGAATTTATTAATAAGTTTAAAACCTACAAATATAGTATCTTAATTCCAATCAAAAATGCATGTAAGTGAATGAGCTTTCCAACATTCTGAAGCTTTCTTTACCCTTAGTGGTTGTTGCTAAGGTTAACAATAGGCCTCATGTCATTGATGACACAAACCTGTCCTCCTCCAAAGCTGGCCGTAAAAGTGGACGACATATTTGGCTGGAAACAATACAACTTTATCAATATTTTGCAATGATCTTACTTTTTTAAAGACATTGTTCCTCACCTATCTTGGAAGTTTTTCAGCTGATATGTTACCTTCCAATACCAGGATACAATCCAAAAAACATTAGCCTACATGTCTTAAGCCAAAAAAGGATTGATTGATCTCATTCAGTGTGCATTGGGCAAGCTACCTTTGGTGCAAAACAACATGGTTAAACCAATTTAAATAAAGAAATGCAGGCAGCTCTTAATGAAATAACAAGGGGGAATAAGAACAGAACATTCAAATCAGCAAAAAGTAAACTCGACCTTAACATCCATGTGCCAGGTTTTGAAGGTTGAGAAAAGAGAAGTTGAAGAGGTGCCTGAAGCCTGTGTGCAAGAGCCGAATGTTGTGCAAAAGCCGGGTATGTCCTATTGTCCTGGATGGAAGATAAGGTGGCAAGGATTAAAAAGATGGGTCTCACACTTCATGCACATCACAAGATGGGTTCCCAATTTGAAATATCCCTTATCCCCTTGTGTAGATCCACAATTATTTGATAGACGTAAGAAATATGGTAATGAGCCATATTGCCTTCTAAGGAATTTACCAAATTGCTTACGACCCTTTCAGATCTCAGTTAGGGTCGACCTAAAATATTAGGCATTCTCACTGGCATGTCCGACTGATAGGTATAATATGCCCATATAAGCAATAAAGTACTGGGTCCATCTTGTCTTCTGAGGAATTTTACATATTGCTAGAACGGCTCAGTAGCATGTCAGAGTGAATGACTCACCAGTTGAGGGGTTCTAGGTCTCCTCCTGTTGGCAGCCTGTCTCCTTCAGCTCCTCCTCCACCTCGCAGTCTAGGTTGGCGGTATGGAACTCGGCCACGTACAGGTTCTTGTCGATGCTGCCAGGGATGGGCTTGATGTCGGTGACCAGCTGGTCCTCGATGGACTTCAGGTTGAAGCGGTCCTCAGAGGTGATCAGGTTGATGGCCAGGCCCAGGTGACCAAACCTCCCTGAGAGAGACAATACCACAGAGGGATGGAATGTACATGTTGCCAGGATGTAAAACAGAGCATTCAGATATTAAAAGTTGATAAAAAGCATTGACATAATACCACAAGAAGCACATAAACAACACAAGAAAGTTTCCATACCTGATCTTCCGATGCGATGCAGGTATGTCTCAGCGTTCTTGGGGAAGTCGAAGTTGATGACAACATTGACGGCTTGGATGTCAATACCCCTGGTGAACAGATCTGTTTCAAACAGTAAACCAGAAAACAGTAAAATCAACTGTACTACATACCCAAGTAAAATCTGATATTACCAAACAAAATATACAGAAACAATTCATATGGACACTCAGTGCTTTACATAAAGAAATGTCATTGGTAGCACTGGTGTTCCCAACTTATAAAAGTTTAAGAGCACAACATAACATTTAGAGCATCCATTGAACCCCCCCATTGAATGAACTGTTACTATTTAAAAATGGAACACTAGTGACTTTAATAATGTTTACATCCTGCTTTACTCATTTCATATGTATATACTGTATTCTATTTTAGTCAATGCCACTCAGACATTGGTCGTCCTAATATTTATACATTTCTTCATTCCATTCTTTTACTTTTAGATGTGTGTGTATTGTTGTGAATTGTTAGATACTACTGCACTGTTGGAGCTAGGAACACAAGCATTTAGTTAGATACTACTGTACTGTTGGAGCTAGGAACACAAGCATTTAGTTAGATACTACTGCACTGTTGGAGCTAGGAACACAAGCATTTAGTTAGATATTACTGCACTGTTGGAGCTAGGAACACTAGCATTTAGTTAGATACTACAGTACTGTTGGAGCTAGGAACACAAGCATTTAGTTAGATACTACTGCACTGTTGGAGCTAGGAACACAAGCATTTAGTTAGATACTACTGCACTGTTGGAGCTAGGAACACAAGCATTTAGTTAGATACTACCGCACTGTTGGAGCTAGGAACACTAGCATTTAGTTAGGTACTACCGCACTGTTGGAGCTAGGAACACTAGCATTTAGTTAGATACTACAGTACTGTTGGAGCTAGGAACACAAGCATTTAGTTAGATACTACTGCACTGTTGGAGCTAGGAACACAAGCATTTAGTTAGATACTACTGTACTGTTGGAGCTAGGAACACTAACATTTAGTTAGATACTACTGTACTGTTGGAGCTAGGAACACAAGCATTTAGTTAGATACTACTGTACTGTTGGAGCTAGGAACAGAAGCATTTAGTTAGATATTACTGCACTGTTGGAGCTAGGAACACAAGCATTTAGTTAGATACTACTGTACTGTTGGAGCTAGGAACACAAGCATTTAGTTAGATTGTACTGCACTGTTGGAGCTAGGAACACTAGCATTTAGTTAGGTACTACCGCACTGTTGGAGCTAGGAACACTAGCATTTAGTTAGATACTACAGTACTGTTGGAGCTAGGAACACAAGCATTTAGTTAGATACTACTGCACTGTTGGAGCTAGGAACACAAGCATTTAGTTAGATACTACTGTACTGTTGGAGCTAGGAACACTAACATTTAGTTAGATACTACTGTACTGTTGGAGCTAGGAACACAAGCATTTAGTTAGATACTACTGTACTGTTGGAGCTAGGAACAGAAGCATTTAGTTAGATATTACTGCACTGTTGGAGCTAGGAACACAAGCATTTAGTTAGATACTACTGTACTGTTGGAGCTAGGAACACAAGCATTTAGTTAGATTGTACTGCACTGTCGGAGCTAGGAACACAAGCATTTAGTTAGATACTACTGCACTGTTGGAGCTAGGAACACAAGCATCTTGCAACACCCGCAATAACATCTACTAAATATGTGTATGTGACCAATAAATTTGATTTGATTTGTTACCCAAAAATATGGTATATATTTAAATGTAGACTTTTATTCATTTTAGCATTTTACTCAAGAAAGAGTTTATACAAACACCAGTACATGGTTCCCCTTTCATATTGAAATTAAGAAGAAGAAAAATAAGGAGAAATAAACATGTTTACCGCTGTGCAATGTCACATGCATCCCTATCAATGAAGACTAGGTTTGGCCAAATTTTATTTCAGATTTTCTAAAATTGAAGCTGGTTCTGGAAGTATTCTAAGGATGATTATCAGGTTGCATAAACATGATTAGTGCATTCCCCTCACAATTTTAGCCTTCAAATTTGTTTTCTAAACTAAATAAAGAGAATAGGTTGCTGCTACTGGTCAGAGTCTGGGAGGCAGGCTGCCTCTGCCTGGGGAGAGAAACAGGGTTGCTTGAGCCTACTGCCTGAGGTTCAGAGAAACAGCCATGTCTAATTCTGTAGCTTACTACAAACCAGATATTTTAATGTTTATACTACTCAAAATTGAGCCGAATATGACTGTTACCAATTATCACTGGTTTTGAGAAATAGCGCTCACACAGGAGATGCACATCTTGTCACATCGCAATAGAAACTTTCTCCATTTGAAAAATAATCTTTTCAATATAATTATTATTTGTGCTTGAATGAATTTACCATGTTAAATTTGACTGCACAATTTTATTTGTTCCAAGTTAACAAACCCGCAAATATGTGGGCTAAGAAAAGAGGAGAGAGAGCGAAAGAGGAGATATTGCACATTTCAAGTCTTAGGCAACTTTTTTTTCTTCACAAACCACGGCCTCTGAGGACCGGATCAAACCAAAAACATAATTGGAGTTGAGGGGGGTTCAATCATAAAATAAGGTATCACTGTGTGGTGTAGGCCTAAAGCCATAGAAAGCCAGTAGCTGCCTGCGCTTTACGTTTATAAATCATTTCCAATCAATCAAACTCATCACGGTATATTACTGAGGGGGCACATAACCCGCAAGTTATGTGCCTGGATACGACCATGAAACTAATGAATATGTGATTGCTTTTTCTCAGAAAAAACGGTAGAGCGAAGCCTCTAATCTTTACAAAAATTATCTGGTGGATTTTTCTTTTTAGGCGCACTGGTGCTCCCAAATTAATATTCCAGGTCGCACAGCTAAATATTTAGAAGCACATTCGACCAAAATGGTTGCACTTTAGAGCCCTGTGTACACGTACCGGTGCAGACAAGATTTCTGCAGAGTCCATTTCTGAAGTCGTGGAACACACGGTTTCTGTACTCCTGTGAGGATTAAAAGAACACTGCATGAGAGCACTGAACACACAACCTCAGAAAAGCATCTCATGGCTCCCATACACTGACTAGCACAAACTCATATAGTCTCCTCTCTGGTCAGGTTTTTTCTTATAGGACAAATAACATGAATCTGAATCATCATTAAATCTGGTATGGTTTGTAGACCCACTAAACATGTCAATAATAATAATAATAATAATAATAATAATAATAATAATAATGGGTTGGAACCGGTCTAGGGAACAGAACCAAAAACTGGAAAATACATTTTTTACAGGAACAGAATCAGAACCACGAACTAAAGTAATCTATACTGTTCTGGAACAGAACTGTTATTTTAAAACCATGGGAACTGGTTAACAACATTATTTTAAGTTGCGGTCATTTTTTTCCAGTCCAACAAAAAACAAAGCACTTATGCAAAGCCCTCACTCTGTCACTCAGAAACTTATTCCAGTGTCTGCCTGACAGAAAATCTTTGCCAGTGTGTAGGCAATCCTCTGTAGGTACAATTCTGTGGGCCTAATTATGATAATTGTCATAACAACAAGATGCACAGTGCTTCAAGCTAAGCCTTCTCCTGTATCGCCTCTCGCTCTCTCCCCACCCGCCAAATGTCAGTTGCATCTCACGCCTTACTCTAATCTGTCCAATGCATGTAAATAGCTTGCCCGCTCCATAGCAAGCTGCTCTATCCGCACTGATTGGTGAAGTAATTAATGTCGCGCAACAATGCCTTCAGAAAGTATTCCCCCCACCCCCCTGACTTTTTCCAAATGTTGTTGTGTTACAGCCTGAATTTAAAATGTATTAAATTGTGCATTTTTTTCATCACTGGCCTACACACAATACCCCATAATATCAAAGTGGAATTTTTTTATTTTTTTTACAAATTCATTAAAAATGAAAAGCTGAAATGTCTTGAGTCAATTAGTATTCAACCCCTTTGTTATGGCAACCCTAAATAAGTTCAGGTTTAAACATCTGCTTAACACGTCACATAATAAGTTGCATGGACTCACTCTGTGTGCAATAATAATGTTTAGCATAATTTTGAATGACTACCTCACCTCTGTATCCCACACATACAATTCTCTGTAAGGTCCGCAAGAGGTTGGTGGCACCATAATTTACAGAAATACATCAAAACACATGTGATTGATACCATTCCATTTGCCCCATTCCAGCCATTATTATGAGCTGTCCTCCCCTCAGCAGCCTCCACTGGTAAGGTCCCCCAGTTGAACAGTAAATGTCAAATACAGATTCAACCAAAGAGCGAGGCACCTATTGGTAGATACATTTTTTGTTGTTGTTTAAAGCAGACATTGAATATTCCTTTGAACATGGTGAAGTTATTAATTTCCCTTTGGATGGTGTATTAATACACCCAATCACTACAACGATAGAGGCGTCCTTCCTAACTCCTTTGCCGGAAAGGAAGGAAACCGCTCAGGGGTTTCACCATGAGGCCAATGGTGACTTTAAAACAGTTACAGTTTAATGGCTGTGATAGGAGAAAACTGAGAATGGATCAAAGATATTGTAGTTACTCCACAATACGAATCTAATTGACAGAGTAAAAGGGAAGTCTGTACAGAATATTCCAAAACATGCATCCTGTTTGCAACAAGGCACTAAAGTAATACTACAAAAAATGTGGAAATGCAATTCACTTTTTGTCCTGAATGTTTGGGGAAAATCCAATGCAAACATTACTGTGTACCACTTTCCATATTTTCAAGCATAGTGGTGGCTGCATCATGTTATAGATATACTTGTAATCATTAAGGACTGGGGAGTTTCTCAGGATAAAAAGGAAACGGAATGGAGCTAAACACAGACAAAATCCTAAAGGAAAAGATGGCTCAGTCTGCTTTTCACCAGTCACTGGAAGATGAATTCACATTTCAGCAGGTGAATAACCTAAAACACAAGGCCAAATCTACACTGGAGTTACTTACCAAGAAGACAGTGAATGTTCCTGTGGCCGAGTTACAGTTTTGACTTAAATCTGGTTGTCTAGTAATTGTTCAACAACCAATTTTATCATCATTTTCAATACATTAGCAGAAATAAAAGAATAAAAAACGTTTTCACTTAGTCATTATGGGGTCTTGTGTGTAGATGGTTGGGAAAATTTCAGTTTTAATCCATTTTGAATTTAGGCTGTAACAACAAAATGTGGAATATGTCGAGGGGTTTAGTTTAATTTATTTGCACCAAATAAAACAAGTGACAAAACAGATAAAAAAAAATAGAACAAATAAAATGTGCAGGTGCAGTTGGAAGCCCAGTGGCAAATTATGAAAAACACACCACAAAAAAGCTATATACAATATGTCATAACTCTCTCTTTGGTGAGAATCAAAGGTGCTGACAGATAGCCAAACTCTCTCTCTCGGGGGAGTTGGCCTGGTTTTATGACTTAATGCAGGTCGTAAACTTTCTCTCTTGCACTGCAGTATGGAGAAGTTAAAAATCCCTTTGTTGTAACAGAGACAGACTTTGCCAAAACCTCACACATCAAACAATGAACATTGGGACAATATGTTTCAATATCCAAATGTTGGGAATTATGACAGATGTAATATGGAAATTAATGTCTATTTTGTGATGTCATTAAAATTATCAGAAAGACTGTATAACATGATAACTGTAACTCTGAAAGTGTACACGTCCTCATGATCAGGTTTGCATCTAAAATAAATGATTAAGTATAAGAATACTTTTGAAAAGATAGAAATGTGATTTTACCCTTCTAAATGAGATAATGGCTTTTCATTTAAACCTGGGCCAAGTCGGTAACCACGCCCATGTGAGCACAGACATTGTTTCAACATGATGGAACCGGTTTTCCGACCAGAGTGCATAAAAGGACTCGCTGAAAAATTAACATAATAGACCATACAGCGTGGAACGGTGGCTACACGGTTTAAAATGGTTTAAAACTACCAGACCAGAAAATGGAAAACCCTCTGAAACTTTCGACGAGTGAAGGTGAAGACTAGACTACACATTCACAGCCTGCAGCTGTATATGTAAAATAGTCTAGGAAACTCGACCAAAGACGAGAGGCAAAGAACAGTTTCCTCTCACCATCATGAGGTATCTATTCTAACTAACATAGGGAAATACAGATCCCTCTCACCACTGTGTGGGAACCTCTGATGTATCCATTCTAACGAACACTCCAGAACAAAAGAAGCCTACAACTAAGAAGGACAACCAGAGACTTACATCGAAACACTTCCCATAGACGGATCGAATTCAACAGAGAGATGACAAAGACATCCACGCGTAAATATATACATCGCAATTATTTTAGAATGAGCGGTCGTTCATGTGCAAAGTATTCATTTTGAATCCCACCGCACCTTCTCCGCTATGCAATCTGGTTTCAGAGCTGGTCATGGGTGCACCTCAGCCACGCTCAAGGTCCTAAACGATATCGTAACCGCCGTCGATAAGAAACAATACTGTGCTGCCGTATTCATTGACCTGGCCAAAGCTTTCGACTCTGTCAATCACCACATCCTCATCGGCAGACTCAATAGCCTTGGTTTCTCAAACGATTGCATCGCCTGGTTCACCAACTACTTCTCTGATAGAGTTCAGTGTGTCAAATCCGAGGGCCTGTTGTCCGGACCTCTGGCAGTCTCTATGGGGGTGCCACAGGGTTCAATTCTCGGGCTGACTCTTTTCTCTGTATACATCAATGATGTTGCTCTCGCTGCTGGTGATTCTCTGATCCACCTCTATGCAGACGACACCATTCTGTATACTTCTGGCCCTTCTTTGGACACTGTGTTAACAACCCTCCAGATGAGCTTCAATGCCATACAACTCTCCTTCCGTGGCCTCCAACTGCTCCTAAATACAAGTAAAACTAAATGCATGCTCTTCAACCGATCGCTGCCTGCACCTGCCCGCCTGTCCAGCATCACTACTCTGGACGGTTCTGACTTAGAATATGTGGACAACTACAAATACCTAGGTGTCTGGTTAGACTGTAAACTCTCCTTCCAGACTCACATCAAACATCTCCAATCCAAAGTTAAATCTAGAATTGGCTTCCTATTTTGCAACAAAGCATCCTTCACTCATGCTGCTAAACATACCCTCGTAAAACTGACCATCCTACCGATCCTCGACTTCGGCGATGTCATTTACAAAATAGCCTCCAATACCCTACTCAACAAACTGGATATCTCTCTGGTCACCCCCAAAGCCAATTCCTCCTTTGGCCGTCTCTCCTTCCAGTTCTCTGCTGCCAATGATTGGAACGAACTACAAAAATCTCTGAAACTGGAAACACTTAGCTCCCTCACTAGCTTTAAGCACCAGCTGTCAGAGCAGCTCACAAATCACTGCACCAGTACATAGCCCATCTATAATTTAGCCCAAACAACTACCTCTTCCCCTACTGTATTTATTTTTTTGCTCCTTTGCACCCCATTATTTCTATTTCTACTTTGCACTTTCTTCTACTACAAATCTACCATTCCAGTGTTTTACTTGCTATATTGTATTTACTTTGCCACCATGGCCTTTTTTTGCCTTTACCTCCCTTATCTCACCTCATTTGCTGACATTGTATATAGACGTATTTTTTTCTACTGTATTATTGATTGTATGTTTGTTTTACTCCATGTGTAACTCTGTGTTGTGGTATGTTGTCGAACTGCTTTGCTTTATCTTGGCCAGGTTGCAATTGTAAATGAGAACTTGTTCTCAACTTGCCTACCTGGTTAAATAAAGGTGAAATAAATAAAATAAATTCATATTCCCATGAGTATATCTTCCACATGTATGTACGATAAGTCCACTATCTTTGTCTCTCCTGCTCTTCATCTTTCCCCACCCCCTTTCCATTGTGTAACAAGCCGTCATATCACGTTAGTCCACCTGGGGTCAACACAAAACATGAAACATAATACAGAATTACATAATACAGAATATCACTAGACGGTTCTGACTTAGAATATGTGAACAACTACAAATACCTAGGTGTCTGGTTAGACTGTAAACTCTCCTTCCAGACTCACATCAAACATCTCCAATCCAAAGTTAAATCTAAAATTGGCTTCCTATTTCGCAATAAAGCATTTCTCACTCATGCTGCCAAACATACCCTCGTAAAACTGACCATTCTACCGATCCTCGACTTCGGCGATGTCATTTACAAAATAGCCTCCAATACCCTACTCAATAAACTGAATGCAGTCTATCACAGTGCCATCCGTTTTGTCACCAAAGCTCCATATACTACCCACCACTGCGACCTGTACGCTCTCGTTGGCTGGGCCTCGCTTCATACTCGTCGCCAAACCCACTGGCTCCAGGTCATCTTCAAGACCCTGCTAGGTAAAGTTCCCCTTTATCTCAGCTCGCTGGTCACCATAGCAGCACCCACCTGTAGCACGCGCTCCAGCAGGTATATCTCTCTGGTCACCCCCAAAGCCAATTCCTCCTTCGGCCGCCTCTCCTTCCAGTTCTCTGCTGCCAATGATTGGAACGAACTACAAAAATCTCTAAAACTGGAAACACTTATCTCCCTCACTAGCTTTAAGCACCAGCTGTCAGAGCAGCTCACGGATTACTGCACCTGTACATAGCCCATCTATAATTTAGCCCAAACAACTACCTCTTCCCCTACTGTATTTATTTTGCTCCTTTGCACCCCATTATTTCTAATTCTACTTTGCACTTTCTTCCACTGCAAATCTACCATTCCAGTGTTTTACTTGCTATATTGTATTTACTTTGCCACCATGGCCTTTTTTGCCTTTACCTCCCTTATCTCACCTAATTTGCTCATTTTGTATATAGACTTATTTTTCTACTATATTATTGACTGCATGTTTGTTTTACTCCATGTGTAACTCTGTGTGGTTGTTTGTGTCAAACTGCTTGCTTTATCTTGGCCAGGTCGCAATTGTAAATGAGAACTTGTTCTCAACTTGCCTACCTTGTTAAATAAAGGTGAAATAAATAAATAAATAAAATTAGACAAGAACAACTCAAGGACAGAATTACATACATTTTTAAAAGGCACACGTAGCCTACATATCAATGCATACACACAAACTATCTAGGTCAAATAGGGAAGAGGCATTGTGCCGCAGCATGTTGCTTTATCTGTTTTTTGAAACCAGGTTTGCTGTTTATTTTAGCAATATGAGATGGAAGGAAGAGCCATACAATAATGGCTCTATATAATACTTTACGCTTTCTTGAATTTGTTCTGGATTTGTAGACTATGAAAAGACCCCTGGTGGCATGTCTGGTCGTATAACTGTGTGTCAGAGCTGTGTGTAAGTTGACTAGGCAAACAATTTGGGATTTTCAACACATTAATGTTTCTTAAAAAAAGAACTCTTAGCCAAGAGAGACTGGCATGCATAGTATTTACAGTTGAAGTCGGAAGTTTACATACATCTTAGCCAAATACATTTAAACTCAGTTTTTCACAATTCCTGACATTTAATCCTAGTAAAAATTCCCTGTCTTAGGTCAGTTAGGATCACCACTTAATTTTAAGAATGTGAAATGTCATTATAATAGTAGAGAGAATGATTTCTTTCAGCTTTTATTTCTTTCATCACATTCCCAGTGAGTCAGAAGTTTACATACACTCAATTAGTATATAGTAGCATTGCCTTTAAATTGTTTAACTTGGGTCAAACATTTCAGGTAGCCTTCCACAAGCTTCCCACAATAAGTTGGGTGAATTTTGGCCCATTCCTCCTGACAGAGCTGGTGTAACTGAGTCAGGTTTGTTGGCCTCCTTGCTCACACACGCCGTTTCAGTTCTGCCAACAAATGTTCTATAAAATGGAGGTCAGGGCTTTGTGATGGCGACTCCAATACCTTGACTTTGTTGTCCTTAAGCCATTTTGCCACAACTTTGGAAGTATGACTGGGGTCATTGTCCATTTGGAAGTGAAACTCAGTTTTGTAAGTGAAATAATCTGTCTGTAAACAATTGTTGGAAAATTGACTGTGCCTTTAAACAGCTTGGAAAATTCCAGAAAAGGATGTCATGGCTTTAGAAGCTTCTGATAGGCTAATTGACATCATTTGAGTCAATTGGAGGTTTACCTGTGGATGTATTTCAAGGCCTACCTTCAAACTCAGTGCCTCTTTGCTTGACATTATGGGAAAATCAAAAGAAATCAGCCAAGACCTCAGAAAAAGAATTGCAAATCTTTGTTAGGGGTTTCAGTGACTTCATTAGCTGTGGTTGCTGATGTGTATATAGTTGAATCATCAGAATACATGGACACACATGCTTTGCTTAATGCCAGTGGCAGGTCATTGATAAAAATAGAAATGAGTAGAGGGCCTAGAGAGCTGCCCTGTGGTACACCACACTTTACATGTTTGACATGAGAAAAGCTTCCATTAAATAAATAATTAAGCCAATTTGTGTATCACTTACTCATCACTTAGGCTAGGGTTCTTGTGGATAAAGATATTTGCGAAGTTCAGAATGAGAATGATATGAGGAAGTGATTGATTGATAACTGGTATATCGATAGATTCTTGAGTTAATTTGGGAAACTGTAACTCATTAAATAAACTTTTCCCATGATGCCCCAAATTACTAATGAATTTGTTGCATGATTAATTTAATTGAGTAATAATTAAACGTAGGAGGTAATTAAGTACAAAAAAAGTAAAAAAAAAAAAAAAAGATAAAACCTACTATTCATAAATTAATTGATCAGTAATCACGAGAAAAAAATGGTTTTGTTTAAATGTGTGTGTGCATGTGTGTGTGAGAGATAGGCTATACGGATGATATTACTGAGCAGTTTGTTTCATCAGGCTGACCCCCAGTCTGTCCGTAGAGCTCCGAGACAGGACTGTGTTGAGGCACAGATCTTGGGAAGGATACGAAAATATTTATTTGGCATTTAAGGTCCCCAAGAACACAGTGACCTCCATCATTCTTAAATGGAAGAAGTTTGGAACCACTAATATCCTTCCTAGAACTGGCTACACGGCCAAACTGAGCAATCGGGGGAGAAGGCCCTTGCTCAGTGAGGTGACCAAGAACCCCATGGCCACTCTGACAGCGTACCGCTGTGGAGATGGGAACCTTCCAGAAGGACAACCATCTTTGCAACACTCCACCAATCAGGCCAGACAGAAGCATCACGTCTGGAAGAAACCTGGCACCATCCCTACGGTGAACCATGCTGTGGGGATGTTTTTCAGCGGCAGGGACTGGTAGACTAGTCAGGTTTGAGGGAAAGATGAGCGGAGCAAAGTACAGAGAGATCCTTGATGAAAGCCTGCTCCAGAGCCCTCAGGACCTCAGACTAGGGCGAAGGTTCACCTTCCAACAGAATAACAACCCTAAGCACAAAGCCAAGTCAACACAGCAGTGGCTTCGGGACAAGTCTCAATGTCCTTGAGTGGCCCAGCCAGAGCCCGGACTTGAACCCGATCTAACATCTGTGGAGAAACCTGAAAATAGCTGTGCAGCGACGCTCCCCATCCAATCTGACAGAGCTTTAGAGGATCTGCCGAGAAGAATGGGAGGAACTTCCCAAATACAGGTGTGCCAAACCTGTAGCGTCACACCCAAGAAGGCTCGAGGCTGTAATCACTGCCAAAGGTGCTTCAACAAAGTACTGAGTAAACGGTATGACTACTTATGTAAATGCTATATTTCATTTTTATGTATTTTTTGCAAACATTTCTAAAACCTGTATTTGCTTTGTCATTATGGGGTATTGTGTGTAGATTGATGAGGGAAAAAAAAGATTTAATACATTTTAGAATAAGGCTGTAACATAACAAAATGTGGAAAAAGTCAAGGGGTCTGAATACTTTCCGGATACACAGTAGATTGGGGACAACAAAGGTCCAATTATCGAACGCTGTGGCATGTCACAGAATATCTTGGCCCTGGTAGATGCACAGCCGTTTGCATAAACAAATTGTTCTCTATCATAAACATAATTATATAACCAATTATATGTATAATCATGAAAACCATAGTATTGCAATCTAGAAATTAATATTTCATGATCAACCATGTCAAACGCTTTGGATACATCTTAAAAGATGTCAAGAGAGTATTCATAGTTGTTTAGGGCTGTAAATATTTTATCCACAAGTTGCAAAAGAGCCATATGTATGGAGTAGTTTTTACGAAAACCATATTTTAGCTCATATAGAATACAGTGTTGATTTAAAGGTTTCAATATTCTCATAGACACATTTTTCAAGGATTCTGTAAAAAACATGGTAGTACAGATATTGGGCGATCATTTGTAAATATCAAATATTTAGGAACATTACGAGTTTGCGAGGCTCATTAATCGAGGAAGACACTGATTTCACCAAAAAGGCCCCAATCTCATCATGACCTGCTGCTGATCTTAAAGCGCTCACAATTAATTTAGTTAAATATTCTACATCTACTGCTACTTATCAATACTATCTGTTCATTTCCAACGGCCAAAGAGAAGTGGAAAATTGGAAAGTGGTCAGAAATGTCAGTATAAAGTATACCCGTATTAGCCACATTATTAAAATAATTTGTAAAAATATGATCAATAAGGGTGGCAGACGAACTGGTCAGTCTGTGGTCTTATAGATGAGGGGATACAGATAGATGGAGTATAAAGTATTCAACAAGTCAGATGAACTGGTCACTCTGTGGTCTTATAGATGAGGGGATACAGATAAACGGGTCAGTCTGTGGTCTTACAGATGAGGGAATACAGATAGCTGGACTATAAAGTATTCAACAAGTCAGATGTCATTGAGTGGTTCTCTTCAATAAGTTTATGTTGTAATCATCCAATAGAAAACCAATTGGATCTTCATTATTAATCAAATCCAAGGTAGATGCAAGGACAAATTAAACTCCCAATATTGGAATCGGGTAGATGGATGCAATACCACTTTACCACTCAAAAATGAACAGGAGAGAATTTGTATGAAAAGAGATTCAACATCAATGTAATCAGATGTAAGTGCAAGATACTTTATGAACAGAAATGGACACTCCTCCTCCCACTTTATGTTGTACAGTGGTGAACAACATTAGGAGACATGTCATAAGTCTCTTCAGTCAACCATGCTTCTGAAAGGGCAACAATGCAATTATTCATGATAGAGAGAAGACAGATAATGAACAAAGTGGTCATGATTTTTAGGAAGACCGCGAACGTTCAAATGAAAGGTAGAAAATAAGCTTGTCTTGGAATTAGATCGACTGTTATACAGGTTGTTACATCTTTTAACATGATAGTAATCACAAGTGATCGTCATCTCTGGTAAAATTCAGGAAATTTGAATCAGGATCAACACAATCATTATATTTATTGTTCGCTTCATTTATATAGAAATTGGTTAAAGACCATGTTATCAGGGTTCATATCCTGCCCAATTAAGAGAGATACACAGTCGGAATCATCCAATGAGTGGAACGGAAACATAGAAGTGCATGCTTCACATGTCCAACACAACCACACATTTGTGATAGTTTTATCAATAGGGATGCACTTCCTATGGAATGCACATTGACACAGTCCACATAACACCACTGAAGACTTCAGAGGGTTATGACATTTAGAGCAATGTGTGTTTTAGGTCATGAGGTTAGGTGAAACACGTGTGTGTGTGGGTGGTGTAAGAATATTTTGAAGATAAATACACAATGCAAAGGATGAGAGGACTAAAGGTTAGGAAGACTAAAGGTCAAGAGAGTACTAACGATCAACAGGGAATTATCAATAGAAATAGTTGCTTTTCAGTTCAACATCTGTTTAGAATCTGTGTAGGAATGTCAGTCCTGGACTCCTAGCTACATGTGCCACGTTTTCATTGGTCTGAATCGGCTGTACTGGAGCAAGATACTTGTTATTTGGCCATTGGCCATATTTTACTGCAAAAAAAGTGTAATTGGTCAACCACAGGCTAGGGCTGGGAGTTATAAATTACACCCTGTCAGCTTGTTCTGTGGAGAGAATCCCTGAGGACAGGGAAGAAATGACCATCTACTTCCAAGCATGATTTGTCCTCTTTGAATAAACCTATTTTCCTCCCCCTGATTTGCTTTGGGGTCTGTGATATTGAAGAATAACATCAACTGCCAACAGTGGGAATTAATACATATGTGTCTGTGGGTGGGTGCGTGAATACTTTCTGAAGGCACAGTAAATGTAAAAAAAGAAAAATATTTCAGAGGTATAAAAAAGGAACATAAAGGAACGATATAAACCGTTATTTATTTTTTGTACGAACCCGTTCAGAACTTTAATTTTCTGGTCGGAACAGTGGAACGGAAAAACAACAAAAATCTGTTCAGAACGAAAACGATTGGAAAATAATTTTGGTTCCAACCCGATAATGTTTAACCTCTTTTCAGGAGGATGCAGATTTTTCTCTTGTAGGACAATAAGCGTGAATCTAAATGGCTCACCTGCATCATCTTGGCGTGGATGTAGAAGCAGGAGTAGCCCAGCTGGGTGATCTTCTTGGCTAGCAGCTCAACTCTCTGGGTGGAGTTACAGAAGATGATGGACTGATTGATCTGCAGCTGTGAAAAACAAACCACAAGAGAGAGGAAATGTTAAAACTAACAAACAATAACAAATGCACTTTATATCTCGGTTTTCATGAGAACCTCAAAGCTGTAAATGCTTTAAAAAGAACAATATAGAGTTCTGGAAGGTATTAGGCGATGGTTTAACATGAATGTAAACATTTCTGAAGTGGGTTTGAAGGATCAGAGTGGCTTCGGATCCGAACCCCCCCCCCCCCCCCCCCCCCCCCGGACTAAAGAAGCTTATGCGCATGTGCGGAACACCTACACGTGTTTATTCTCCACGTATTCTCTGCTCTACTAGTCTGACTACCAGTCATTTTAGCTAACATTCCATTTGTCACAAGTCTAATAAATACATTTAATATAGCCTAAACCAACACAATAAATCCATTATTAAAGAAACATGATATGAAGAAAATGTATCCTATTTCAGAGGAATAGAATAGCATATTCTGAGTTGTCCTTATAGTGAGGGAAAAAAGTATTTGATCCCTTGATGATTTTGTACGTTTGCCCACTGACAAAGAAATGATCAGTCTATAATTTTAATGGTAGGTTTATTTGAACAGTGAGAGACAGAACAACAGCAAAAAATCCAGAAAAACGCATGTCAAAAATGTTATAAATTGATTTGCATTTTAATGAGGGAAATAAGTATTTGACCCCTCTGCAAAACATGACTTGGTATTTGGTGGCAAAACCCTTGTTGGCAATCACAGAGGTCAGACGTTTCTTGTAGTTGGCCACCAGGTTTGCACAGATCTCAGGAGGGATTTTGTCCCACTCCTCTTTGCAGATCTTCTCCAAGTCATTAAGGTTTTGAGGCTAACGTTTGGCAACTCGAAACCTTCAGCTCCCTCCACAGATTTTCTATGGGATTAAGGTCTGGAGACTGGCTAGGCCACTCCAGGACCTTAATGTGCTTCTTCTTGAGCCACTCCTTTGTTGCCGTGGCCATGTGTTTTGGGTCATTGTCATGCTGGAATACCCATCCACGACCCATTTTCAATGTCCTGGCTGGGGGAAGGAGGTTCTCACCCAAGATTTGACAGTACATGGCCCCATCCATCATCCCTTTGATGCAGTGAAGTTGTCCTGTCCCCTTAGCAGAAAAACACCCCCAAAGCATAATGTTTCCACCTCCATGTTTGACGGTGGGGATGTGGTTCTTGGGGTCATAGGCAGCATTCCTCCTCCTCCGAACACGACGAGATGAGTTGATGCCAAAGAGCTCCATTTTGGTCTCATCTGACCACAACACTTTCACACAGTTGTCCTCTGAATCATTCAGATGTTCATTGGCAAACTTCAGACGGGCATATATATGTGCTTTCTTGAGCAGGGGGACCTTGCGGGCGCTGCAGGATTTCAATCCTTCACGGCGTAGTGTGTTACCAATTGTTTTCTTGGTGACTATGGTCCCAGCTGCCTTGAGATCATTGACAAAATTCTCCCGTGTAGTTCTGGGCTGATTCCTCACCATTCTCATGATCATTGCAACTCCACGAGGTGAGATCTTGCATGGAGCCCCAGGCTGTGGGAGATTGACAGTTCTTTTGGGTTTCTTCCATTTGCGAATAATCGCACCAACTGTTGTCACCTTCTCATCAAGCTGCTTGGCGATGGTCTTGTAGCCCATTCCAGCCTTGTGTAGGTCTACAATCTTGTCCCTGACATCCTTGGAGAGCTCTTTGGTCTTGGCCATGGTGGAGAGTTTGGAATCTGATTGATTGCTTCTGTGGACAGGTGTCTTTTATACAGGTAACAAACTAAGATTAGGAGCACTCCCTTTAAGAGTTTGCTCCTAATCTCAGCTCTTTACTTGTATAAAAGACACCTGGGAGCCAGAAATGTTTCTGATTGAGTGTGGGTCAAATATTTATTTCCCTCATTAAAATGCAAATCAATTTATAACATTTTTAACATGCGTTTTTCTGGATTTTTTTGTTGTTATTCTGTCTCTCACTGTTCAAATAAACCTACCATTAAAATTATAGACTGATAATTTCTTTGTCAGTGTGCAAACGTACAAAATCAGCAGGGGATCAAATACTTTTTTCCCTCACTGTATCTGTATCCTCATCCTCCTTCAGTAACTCTGTTATGTCTAGTTCTATATCTGTATCCTCCTTCAGAAACTCTGTTATGTCTGGTTCTAGATCTGTATCCTCCTTCAGTAACTCTGTTATGTCTGGTTCTAGATCGGTATCCTCCTTCAGTAACTATGTGATGTCTGGGTCTATATCCTCATCCTCCTTCAGTAACTCTGTTATGTCTGGTTCTATATCCTCATCCTCATCCTCCTTCAGAAACTCTGTGATGTCTGGGTCTATATCCTCATCCTCCTTCAGAAACTCTGCTATGTCTGGGTCTTTATCCTCATCCTCCTTCAGTAACTCTGCTATGTCTGGGTCTTTATCCTCATCCTCCTTCAGAAACTCTGCTATGTCTGGTTCTAGATCGGTATCCTCCTTCAGTAACTCTGCTATGTCTGGGTCTTTATCCTCATCCTCCTTCAGTAACTCTGTTATGTCTGGGTCTTTATCCTCATCCTCCTTCAGTAACTCTGCTATGTCTGGGTCTTTATCCTCATCCTCCTTCAGTAACTATGTGATGTCTGGGTCTATATCTGTATCCTCCTTCAGTAACTCTGTTAGGTCTGGTTCTATATCTGTATCCTCCTTCAGTAACTATGTGATGTCTGGGTCTATATCCTCATCCTCCTTCAGTAACTCTGCTATGTCTGGGTCTATATCTGTATCCTCCTTCAGTAACTCTTATGTCTGGTTCTATATCCTCATCCTCCTTCAGTAACTCTTATGTCTGGGTCTATATCTGTATCCTCCTTCAGTAACTCTGCTATGTCTGGGTCTATATCTGTATCCTCCTTCAGTAACTCTTATGTCTGGTTCTATATCCTCATCCTCCTTCAGTAACTCTTATGTCTGGTTCTATATCTGTATCCTCCTTCAGTAACTCTGTTATGTCTGGGTCTTTATCTGTATCCTCCTTCAGTAACTCTGTTATGTCTGGTTCTATATCTGTATCCTCCTTCAGTAACTATGTGATGTCTGGGTCTATATCCTCATCCTCCTTCAGTAACTCTGTTATGTCTGGTTCTATATCGTCATCCTCCTTCAGTAACTCTGTTATGTCTGGGTCTATATCTGTATCCTCCTTCAGTAACTCTGTTAGGTCTGGTTCTATATCTGTATCCTCCTTCAGTAACTATGTGATGTCTGGGTCTATATCCTCATCCTCCTTCAGTAACTCTGTTATGTCTGGTTCTATATCCTCATCCTCCTTCAGAAACTCTGCTATGTCTGGGTCTTTATCCTCATCCTCCTTCAGTAACTCTGCTATGTCTGGGTCTATATCTGTATCCTCCTTCAGTAACTCTGTTATGTCTGGGTCTATATCTGTATCCTCCTTCAGTAACTCTGTTATGTCTGGGTCTTTATCTGTATCCTCCTTCAGTTACTCTGTTATGTCTGGTTCTATATCTGTATCCTCCTTCAGTAACTCTGTTAGGTCTGGTTCTATATCTGTATCCTCCTTCAGTAACTCTGTTAGGTCTGGTTCTATATCTGCGTCCTCCTCCTCCTCCTTCAGTAACTCTGTTATGTCTGGGTCTATATCTGTATCCTCCTTCAGTAACTCTGTTATGTCTGGGTCTATATCTGTATCCTCCTTCAGAAACTCTGTTATCTCTGGTTCTATATCTGCGTCCTCCTCCTCCTCCTTCAGTAACTCTGTTATGTCTGGGTCTTTATCTGTATCCTCCTTCAGTTACTCTGTTATGTCTGGTTCTATATCGTCATCCTCCTTCAGTAACTCTGTTATGTCTGGGTCTATATCTGTATCCTCCTTCAGTAACTCTGTTAGGTCTGGTTCTATATCTGTATCCTCCTTCAGTAACTATGTGATGTCTGGGTCTATATCCTCATCCTCCTTCAGTAACTCTGTTATGTCTGGTTCTATATCCTCATCCTCCTTCAGAAACTCTGCTATGTCTGGGTCTATATCTGTATCCTCCTTCAGTAACTCTGTTATGTCTGGGTCTATATCTGTATCCTCCTTCAGTAACTCTGTTATGTCTGGGTCTTTATCTGTATCCTCCTTCAGTTACTCTGTTATGTCTGGTTCTATATCTGTATCCTCCTTCAGTAACTCTGTTAGGTCTGGTTCTATATCTGTATCCTCCTTCAGTAACTCTGTTAGGTCTGGTTCTATATCTGCGTCCTCCTCCTCCTCCTTCAGTAACTCTGTTATGTCTGGGTCTATATCTGTATCCTCCTTCAGTAACTCTGTTATGTCTGGGTCTATATCTGTATCCTCCTTCAGAAACTCTGTTATCTCTGGTTCTATATCTGCGTCCTCCTCCTCCTCCTTCAGTAACTCTGTTATGTCTGGGTCTTTATCTGTATCCTCCTTCAGTTACTCTGTTATGTCTGGTTCTATATCTGTATCCTCCTTCAGTAACTCTGTTATGTCTGGTTCTAGATCTGTATCCTCCTTCAGTAACTCTGTTATGTCTGGGTCTATTTCTGTATCCTCCTTCAGAAACTCTGTTATCTCTGGTTCTATATCTGCGTCCTCCTCCTCCTTCAGTAACTCTGTTATGTCTGGTTCTATATCTGTATCATCATCCTCCTTCAGAAACTCTTATGTCTGGGTCTATATCTGTATCCTCCTTCAGTAAACTCTGCTATGTCTGGGTATTTATCTGTATCTTCCTTCAGTAAACTCTGTTATGTCTGGTTCTATATCTGTATCATCCTTCAGTAACTCTGTTATGTCTGGTTCTATATCTGCGTATGCTCTTCTAATCTTTGCAGCACTCTCTACTGACTGTAGCTCTCTCTGAATCACTGCAACTAAAGTGGGGGGGAACGTACTTATGTCTGTCGACATTACAGTCATAACTGCATATCTAAATATCAGCATGTTACCTTTTGTAAATATTAGCATATGAGCATGTATTTACTTCATGCAAAGCTAATTTCTCACATATCACATTAGGCTACAGCCCTTTGACACTGTAGGCCTATGTGACAGTCTCATAGTATAGTTATGTTTTCCTATTTCACTTTTAATACATTTGCTGGAGCAAGGAAATAATTATTATTTATACACAGCAAGTCACTTGACAATAATGGGCTACTCTCCCTTTTTATTTTACCTGTCATTTTCCTGTCATGTCGCAGGAATCCCTGGGACTTTGCTTATTTTCTTTAGAGTTGCATAACCAAGTCCAAGTTTGTGGGCTAGAAGAACCATCCTCACATTTATATCAAATGCCACATCTCCCCTGGAGCACTCCTGCAGCCTGGAGGAAGAGTAAACACTCCTCCTAAATTCATCACGATCACCTTCACAGTCTGCACATTCTACCATGACAGAATTACAGAATCACTGGTTGGTGGGGTCTACGGTGATTTTCAGTCCAATGTTGAGACACTTAAGGTAAATTAAATCATGTACAAATTGGTTTATTTGTGACGTGGAATAAAAGCCACTTTTGGCTGTCTGCTGTCTGGATGATCGCTGCTAGTTGTTATCTTAATCTCAACTAATTTGCGTCTCGACATGCTGCTGCCGGCTACCTCCTTTTCCTCCTCTACTTGTACTGCCACTGCCTCGATCGGCTGATCAGACACATTTTTCTTTCATTCACTGCTTTTTTCACATTGGCTGACTATTTCTATTCACATACTGTAGGTATAATTCTTCAAGATTTTCTAATTTTGTCTCTCTTTCGTGGATTCTTTGTGGGAGATATTTTCAAACAAGGAAAATGCGTTTGACAGAAATGCCTTCTTGAACATGTGAACTTTCATGTGCCTTAATAACAAGCTTGTATGCCATCTGTAAATACAAATAAAATTGTGAAATTACGAGCCTAGTTGGTTTAGCCACAGAAAAGACAGCGGCAGGTAGCCTAGTGGTTAGAGCATTGGGCCAGTAACCGAAAGGTTGCTGGATTGAATCCCCAAGCTGACAAGGTAAAAATCTCTTGTTCTGCCCCTGAACAAGGCAGTTAACCCACTGTTCCCCGGGAGGCCGTCATTGTAAATAAGAATTTGTTCTTAACCTGTTAGGGCTAGGGGGCAGTATTTACACAGCCGGAAAAAAAAACGTACCCTATTTAATCTGGTTACTACTCCTACCCAGTAACTAGAATATGCATATAATTATTGGCTTTGGATAGAAAACACCCTAACGTTTCTAAAACTGTTTGAATGGTGTCTGTGAGTATAACAGAACTCATATGGCAGGCAAAAACCTGAGAAGATTCCTTAAAGGAAGTGCCCTCTGACAATATCTTGTTCTTCTTGTCTCTGTTTATTGAAGACTGAGGATCTTTGCTGTAACGTGACACTTCCTACAGCTCTCATAGGCTCTCAGAGCCCGGGAAAAAGCTGAATGATGTCATTCCAGCCCCAGGCTGAAACACATTTGCGCTTTTGGCAAGTGGACGATAAAAGGATAATGGGCTTAGGCGCGTGCACGAGTCGATCCCGTGCTTTATTTTCTTTCGTCTATTTACCTAAACGCAGATTCCCGGTCGGAATATTATCGCTTTTTTACGAGAAAAATGGCATAAAAATTGATTTTAAACAGCGGTTGACATGCTTCGAAGTACGGTAATGGAATATTTAGAATTTTTTTGTCACGAAACGCGTCATACTCGTAACCCTTATTTACCACTCGGATAGTGTCTTGAACGCACGAACAAAACGCCGCTGTTTGAACATAACTATGGATTATTTGGGACCAAACCAACATTTGTTATTGAAGTAGAAGTCCTGGGAGTGCATTCTGACGAAGAACACCAAAGGTAATCAAACTTTTCTAATAGTAAATCGGAGTTTGGTGAAGGCTAAACTTGCTGGGTGTCTAAATAGCTAGCCCTGTGATGCCGGGCTATCTACTTAGAATATTGCAAAATGTGCTTTCACCAAAAAGCTATTTTAAAATCGGACATATCGAGTGCAAAGAGGAGTTCTGTATCTATAATTCTTAAAATAATTGTTATGCTTTTTGTGAACGTTTATCGTGAGTAATTTAGTAAATTGTTAGTAAATTCGCCGGAAGTTTGCGGGGGGTATGCTAATGTAAAAAGCTGGTTTATGATATAAATATGAACTTGATTGAACAAAACATGCATGTATTGTATAACATAATGTCCTAGGTGTGTCATCTGATGAAGATCATCAAAGGTTAGTGCTGCATTTAGCTGTGGTTTGGGTTTTTGTGACATTATATGCTAGCTTGAAAAATGGGTGTCTGATTATTTCTGGCTGGGTACTCTGCTGACATAATCTAATGTTTTGCTTTCGTTGTAAAGCCTTTTTGAAATCGGACAGTGTGGTTAGATTAACGAGAGTCTTGTCTTTAAAATGCTGTAAAATAGTCATACGTTTGAGAAATTGCAGTAATAGCATTTCTAAGGTATTTGAATAACGCGCCACAGGATTCCACTGGCTGTTACGTAGGTGGGACGATTTGGTGCCACCTACCCTCGAGAGGTTAACTGACTTGCCTAGTTAAATAAACGTTACATTTTATTAAAAAATAAAACCATCCCGCTAGCCATGATTGGCTGAGATAATGAGTGGGCTAGACATGCCGAGATATGAGTTTGGATTGGTCTGCCATATAGCATGCTTCTGTCTATTTGAGCTGGTCAGTATGTGTAGGTAATCCTGTCTAAAGCTGCTTTTTTTATGTATCGTGTAGTAAAACGGATGCTCACCACTTTCTGGAGGACCGTGTTTTGAAATCAGTGAATTCGAGTATGATAGCTAAGGAGAAAACAACAGTCTCCGGATTACATCTTCAAACTAAGGGCAACCATGGCATCCGACAGGAAACGCGTCCACCCATGAATGATGTATACAGGTAAGATAGTCGAGCCAGCTACATTTTCAAATATTACACGTTTCTAATTGTGACAGGTGGTGGTTCAATTTCAAGTTAAAATGTGCTGTTAGCTGGCTGGCTCGCTAGCTAACGTTACGTGTATGATCTTATTATTCGTATCTCAGAGCCATTTGCTTGGCGAGTTATAGCCTAATGTTAGCTAGCTAACATTGAACCTGGTTGTTTAGCTACATGCAGATTCATGCAGGCTAGTAACTTCATGAGTTGGGATTACGGATCATTGTTTACCTAGCTAGCTAGCTACATGTCTGAAGAAAAGACTCCACTATGCAAGTAACCACTTCAGGTGCGTTTGTAAATTCAGTCTGGCCATCTACCGTAATTTCCGGACTATTAACCTGTTGGGGGTAGGGGGCAGTATTTACACGGCCGGATAAAAAACGTACCCGATTTAATCTGGTTATTACTACTGCCCAGAAACTAGAATATGCATATAATTATTGGCTTTGGATAGAAAACACCCTAAAGTTTCTAAAACTGTTTGAATGGTGTCTGAGTATAACAGAACTCATATGGCAGGCAAAAACCTGAGAAGATTCCTTACAGGAAGTGGCCTGTCTGACCATTCCTTGAGCTTCTTGACTCTGTTTATTGAAGACTGAGGATCTTTGCTGTAACGTGACACTTCCTACGGCTCCCATAGGCTCTCAGAAGGCGGGAAAAAGCTGAATGATGTAATTCCAGCCCCAGGCTGAAACACATTAGCGCTTTTGGCAAGTGCTCTATCAGAGGACAATGGGCTGAGGCGCATGCACGAGTCGACCCCATGTTTTATTTTCTTTCGTCTGTGAACCTAAACACGCTTTCCCGGTCGGAATATTATCGCTTTTTTACGAGAAAAATAGCATAAAAATTGATTTTAAACAGCGGTTGACATGCTTCGAAGTACGGTAATGGAATATTTAGAATTTTTTTGTCACGAAATGCGTCGTGCTCGTCACCCTTCTTTACCATTCGGATAGTGTCTTGAACGCACGAACAAAACGCCGCTATTTGGATATAACTATGGATTATTTGGGACCAAACCAACATTTGTTATTGAAGTAGAAGTCCTGGGAGTGCATTCTGACGAAGAACATCAAAGGTATTAACATTTTTCTTATAGTAAATCTGACTTTGGTGAGTGCTAAACTTGCTGGGTGTCTAAATAGCTAGCCCTGTGATGCCGGGCTATCTACTTAGAATATTGCAAAGTGTGCTTTCACCGAAAAGCTATTTTAAAATCGGACATATCGAGTGCATAGAGGAGTTCTGTATCTTTAATTCTTAAAATAATTGTTATGCTTTTTGTGAACGTTTATCGTGAGTAATTTAGTAAATTTTTAGTAAATTCACCGGAAGTTTGCGGGGGGTATGCTAGTTCTGAACGTCACATGCTAATGTAAAAAGCTGGTTTTTGATATAAATATGAACTTGATTGAACAAAACATGCATGTATTGTATAACATAATGTCCTAGGTGTGTCATCTGATGAAGATCATCAAAAGGTTAGTGCTGCATTTAGCTGTCTTCTGGATTTTTGTGACATTATATGCTAGCTTGAAAAATGGGTGTCTGATTATTTCTGGCTGGGTACTCTGCTGACATAATCTAATGTTTTGCTTTCGTTGTAAAGCCTTTTTCAAATCGGACAGTGTGGTTAGATTAACGAGAGTCTTGTCTTTAAAATGGTGTAAAATAGTCATATGTTTGAGAAATTGAAGTAATAGCATTTCTAAGGTATTTGAATAACGCGCCACAGGATTCCACTGGCTGTTACGTAGGTGGGACGATTTCATCCCGCCGACCCTAGAGAGGTTAAGCGCACCTGAATATAAGCCGCACCCACTGATTTTTTTTGATTTTTTAAATTTTGAACATAAATAAGCCGCACATGTCCATAAGCCGCAGGTGCCTACCGGTACATTGAAACAAATTAACTTTACACAGGCTTTAACGAAACACGGCTTGTAACAAAAATAAATAGGCTTTAACGAAACATGGCTTGTAACAAAAATAAATAGGCTTTAACGAAACACGGCTTGTAACAAAAAATAAAAAATTAGCAGTAAGCTTTAGAGTCAATTCCTCACGCCGCTGTTTCCAACATCTTATCATCAACTCATTAAGACCAAGCTCCCGTGCAGCAGCTCTATTTCCTTTTCCAACAGCCAGATCAATCGCCTTCAACTTGAAAGCTGCATCATATGCATTTCTCCGTGTCTTTGCCATGATGAGGGTGACAAAATGACTACCGTAATCAGAATGATGGGAAGTTTGAGAGCGCTCGATTTAATCTAAACAGTTAACAAAAAAGTTGTTTGACCGTAACCCGTTCGGCAATTTCATTGGTTAATGAAAGCTTCATGCCGCCAAAAAACTGAGCACATCACAGAATGTTTTTTTTTTTTTTTTAAATTGAAAGCGGGAAAAATCCATATATTAGCCGCGTCATTGTTTAAAAGCAGAATGACTTACTTTCCCATTGTTCCTCAACTGTAGTATATGATATACCATTTTGTAGCTCTGAGTCTCTACTTTTATCCAATGTAAAAAACACAATTTCAAATTTTTATACTTAAAACCTCGAGACTCTCATCCCGTTAGCGGGATCATTTTCCAGCGAAAAACTCCTAGCGACATTAGCATAACGAAATTCAATATTTATTTTTTTTCAAATATAGGACTGTCTCATATCGTTTTATAGATACACCTCTCTTGAATCGACCCTCGTTGTCCGATTTCAAAAAGGTTTTACAGGAAAAGCACAATATTAGATTATGTTAGAGGAGTACATGGTAAAAGTAGCATCATATGAATTTTCCGACCAGGCACATGCATCACATATAACCAAAAAACAGCTAAATGCAGCACTAACCTTTTACAAACTTCATCAGATGACACACCTAGGACATCATGTTACACACAGCATGCAATCTTTTGTTCAATAAAGGTCATATTTCTATATAAAAACAGCATTTTACATCGGCACCTGACGTTGACTAACTATTTTTTCATAAAATGCGTCCCGGGAAACAGTGCTACAATTTTATAAATTACTATTCGAAAACGATTTTTTTTTTTTTATATTGTCAATCTAAGATTTATAGATGAATATCTCTTGAAAACACCCGTCATAACAGATTTTAAATTAACTTTACAGGGTAATCACACTTTGAGATAAAAGGGGATGCGATACTCAGAAAATGAGCTAGAAAGCCTAGCTCGTCGCCATCTTGGAACAATCGCACATCACATCTGATCTTGTATAATATTGCCAATAATCCCTCACCTTTAGTTGTCTTCATCAGAAAGCACTTCCAGGAATCCCAGGTCCACGACAAATGTATTTTCGGTCGAAAAAGTCCATCCTTTATGTTCCATTAGCTTGCTGTTGTTAGCGCGTCCTAAGGCTGTAACCAAATGTTGATCCGTGCGCGGCACTTGGCTAACGAAAAATGACTATTTTCCCTTCGTTAGGTTCGTTCAAACATGTCAAACGTTGTATAACATTAATCTTCAGGGCCTGTTTCAACAAGAGAGCCAATCAGATTCGAGTGGGACGATTTCATTGTGTTTCAAAACGTTTCCAAAGGTGGGGGCAGACACGGCCGCCGACGTCACAATGCTGATGGCCCTCCTACTGTGACCAATTGCCACATCGTCTCCTGCACTGAGTTTCGACAGCAGAAGCTTCAAAACACTTTGTAAAGACTGGGGACATCTAGTGGATGCACTGGAAAGTGCTCAATTATCATTTTTTCACGTTGTGAATTACAGGGAAGGCTGTGAAGTCGAGTCCACAATTCAGAATCCCACTTCCTGGTTCAATCGGTCTCGGGGTTTTGACTGCCATTCGAGTTCTGTTATACTCACAGACACCATTCAAACAGTTTCAGAAACTTTAGGGTGTTTTCTATCCATATAAAATAAGTATATGCATGTCCTAGCTTCTGAGTTTGATTAGTAGGCCGTTGAAAATGGGAACGAATTTTTTCCAAAATGCGCTGTGGCGCCCCCAGTGGTAGGATATACGCAAGAGGTTAAGACCGATTTGAGCCAGTCGGCCACATATGATTCAACATGGACAGTTTTAAAAATAGTTCTACATGAAACATGCTACCAAGAAATAAATGTATGGTAGGTATAGTTGACTGAGTTGGAGTATACATTATGCCGATTTATGTGTACATCTTATGAAAGTATGGAAGTTATAGTTGCAAATATCCCAAAATCTGAAAATTGACAGATGTTACAAAATTGTGATTTTGCTTCCACGTAGCATGTTTTAGTTTCCTTTACAATAAATTGGATTAGTTAGGCCTTTAGAATATTGCAAAACATATCCTTGAGTCAGCCTGCCCATCGAAACTACACCGAATTTATACCGAAACTAATTTCACACATAAGAGTTAGCCTATAGACAAGATTAAATTGACAATCTGATGAGTGACAATAGTATTAGTTGTCAAATTGAACATTGAGAGATACAGGGAAAGGAGCATCACTTTATCAAATCCTCCTTCAGGTCACATGCAGGTAAACATTTTGATTTCTATACATTATCAGAAAGAGCACATTCTGCAGTGTCTATAACAATCACCTTTGTCAAATAACTCAACATTCAAGATCTATTTCCAAATGTAACTTTTCCCAAGAATATCCATGCTGTTCATGCATTCAGTGCAGCAGTATTGCTCTGGCAACTAAGCAAAAACTAGTAACAAAATAAAAATATGTTCATCAATGGCTGAATGGCCGATAGAAATTGACAATAGTGCATTTGACTTCAATTAACTGAATGGTGAGGGTGAAGAGAGTGATTGAATTTGATTGATCTGAATGGCGAGGGTGAAGATTGAATTTAGAAGAATAGTGTAATGAAGAATGGGTCTATTTATTTTATTATGAAAGGCTGGAAATGGTATATAATCTCCCTATAAGAGAGTCAAATCAGACACAGAGTACAACATACAACTTGTGTAGTTCACAATGGCAAGCCGAACTAAAACAGTGACACACAACGCAGAAGAGCTCAGTTTTGACGTTTTGAAAAGTTTGTTGTTTTGAAAGTGTATTGGAAAGTTCTTAGTAGCTAGCAAACTTTTTTGTTTGGATCCCTCGATGCAGTTGGCATCAGTTTCTGGGACTGCTAGCCTCTGTCCAGTGATCCTGCAGACCAAGGACAGGTCTGAGGAGCTATTTGGCGTTGCAGCTAGCCGCATATCAAGCTAGCGGGGTTTTCTTGAGGGCTTGAACGCAGCCAGCGACGAGGTTAGCCATTGTGGCTGGGACTGCAGATTGTCCCGGCTTTGTGCCTGTCTCGATCCCTGTTGTTTCAATCTTCCCTGTGACCTGCCCTGTCTGGAACGGCGAGGAGTAACAGCGTAACCTACGTTGCTAGCTACCATGACAAAGACCAAAGCCGGCGGGAGTACCGTTGAGAACAGTGGTGTCTATCACACGTGAAGGTAATTTTTAAACGAACAAACATACTTCTACAAGTAGTTGTTAAAACAAGAAAATAGCTTCAAGTGTTTTGTCAAAATACCGGTGGAATCAACTAATAAAAGAATGGACAACCTGACCAGAGAGGTCCAGGACCTGAAGAACAGTTTGCAGTTCTCCCAGGGTCAGCTCGATGAGTTGAAACAGGAGAATGGCAAGATGACAGCAATCTGTAAGTCATTGAGAGAGGACATCAGCCCTGTGTGTGAAATCAATGGTAAAAAACGATGGACAATCAAGGCGGAACAACATGGTTGTGGACGGAATTGCAGAATCTCCACGAGACCTAGACAGAGTCTGAGGACAAAGTGAGGAAAATGATCTCTGATAAATTGAAGATGGACCACAGGAAGATTGAGGTGGACCACGCCACCAGGACTGGAAAACCCACCACCGGCCCAGGTGACATGACCAGGCTGATAGTGGTCAAGTTCCTGACAACAAGGCTCATTGTCCACCCTCCCTCCCTCCCAGTAGCCTGGAGGGGATGAGAGGAAAGCCTATGGGTTTGTAGCTTCAACCCCGCAGCACACACACACACATACACACACACACACACACACACACCAAATGATTAATGGACTGTTGAATGAATATTTTTTTCTCTTGCTTTGTTTGCTCTTTTCAGTATTATGTCTATCTCTGATAAGCTACCCAGGAAAGGGCTGAAAATAGCCCATATTACTATAAGTAGCCTTAGAAATAAGGTTCATGAAATCAATAACTAGCTAACATCAGACAACAAACATATTAGCCATTTCTGAGACTCATTTGATGATATATCCTTGTATTGCTACTGCTGTAACATCTATAGAAGACAAATGCTTATGTGTGTGTATATATAATATATATATATATATATATATATATATATATATATAAACAAACAGAGCCATATTCCTGTAATGCTTAGAGAAGATCTTATGTCAAGTGTTATTGAAGTGCTGTGGTTGAAGGTTTACGTGGCACATCTAAAGACTTTTCTTTTGGGGAGTTGCTATACGCCACCAAGTGGTAACAGTCAGTATCTAAATAATGTGTGTGAAACGCTTCACAGCATATGTGATGTAAACAGAGAGATCTACTTTCTTGGGGACCTGAATATTGACTGGTTTTCATCAAGATGTCTGCTCAAGAGGATGCTTTTTACTGTAACCAGTGTTTACAAACACTTCAGGACAAGATCATCAACATGTTTACAGATACTGTAGAACTTTGTGCTAAAGCTGTATTCGTAAACATTGTTCACAATATGTGCAGTTTTCACAATATAGTGGCTATATGCAGGAAAACCAAAATTCTAACAGCTGTGCCTAAAATAGTATATAAGACATCCTAAAAAAGAAGGGCACTCAACATGTACTGCACTGACACAAATGAATGACGATTGGTTGAAAGAAATTGATAAGAAGATTGTGGGAGCTGTACTGTTAGATTTCAGTGCAGCCCTTGATATTATTGACCATAAGCGGTTGTTGAAATAAAATACAGTTTACATACACCTTAGCCAAATACATTTAAACTCAGTTTTTCACAATTCCTCAAATTTAATCCTAGTAAAAATTTGCCGTCTTAGGTCAGTTAGGATCACCACTTTATTTTAAGAATGTGAAATGTTATTTCAGCTTTTATTTCTTTCATCACATTCCCAATGGGTCAGAAGTTTACATACACTCAATTAGTATTTGGTAGTATTGCCTTTCAATTAACTTGGGTCAAACGTTTTGGGTAGCCTTCTACAAGCTTCCCACAATAAGTTGGGTGAATTTTGGCCCATTCCTCCTGACCGAGCTGGTGATACTGAGTCAGGTTTGTAGGCCTCCTTGCTTGCACACGCTGTTTCAGTTCAGCCCACACATTTTCTACAGGATTGAGGTCAGGGCTTTGTGATGGCCACTCCAATACCTTGACTTTGTTGTCCTTAAGCCATTTTGCCACAACTTTGGAAGTATGCTTGGGGTCATTGTCCATTTGGAATACCCATTTTTCGACCAAGCTTTAACTTCCTGACTGATGTCTTGAGATGTTGCTCAATATATCCACATAATTTTCCTACCTCATGATGCCACCTATTTTGTGAAGTGCACAGGTCCCTACTACAGCAAAGCACCCCCACCACATGATGCTGCCACCCCCGTGCTTCAAGGTTGGGATGGTGTTCTTCAGCTTGCAAGCCTCCCCTTTTTCCTCCAAGCATAATGATGGTCATGATGGCCAAACAGTTCTATTTTTGTTTCATCAGACCAGAGGACATTTCTCTAAAAAGTATGATCTTTGTCCCCATGTGCAGTTGCAAACCATAGTCTGGCTTTTTTATGGCGGTTTTGGAGCAGTGGCTTTTTCCTTGCTGAGTGGCCTTTCAGGTTATGTCGATATAGGACTTGTTTTACTGTGGATATAGATACTTTTGTACCGGTTTCCTCCAGCATCTTCACAAGGTCCATTGCTGTTGTTCTGGGATTGATTTGCACTTTTCACACCAAAGTACGTTCATCTCTTGGAGAAAGAACTCGTCTCCTTACTGAGAGGTATAACGGCTGCGTGGTCCCATGGTGTTTATACTTGCATACTATTGTTTGTACAGATGAACGTGGTACCTTCAGGCGTTTGGAAATTGCTCCCAAGAATGAACCAGACTTACGGAGGTCTACAATTGTTTTCTGAGGTCTTGGCTGATTTCTTTTGATTTTCCCATGAGGCACTGAGTTTGAAGGTAGGCCTTGAAATACATCCACAGGTACACCTCCAATTGACTCAAATTATGTAAATTAGCCTATCAGAAGCTTCTAAAGCCATGACATCCTTTTCTGGAATTTTTCAAGCTGTTTAAAGGCACAGTCAACTTAGTGTATGTAAACTTCTGACTCACTAGAATTGTGATACATTGAATTATAAGTGAAATAATCTGTCTGTAAACAATTGTTGGAAAAATGACTTGTGTCATGCACAAAGTAGACATCCTAACCGACTTGCCATAACTATAGTTTGTTAACAAGAAATACATGGAGTGAATGAAAAACAAGTTTTATTGACTCCAACCTAAGTGTATGTAAACTTCCGACTTCAACTGTATGTGTTATGGCTTTTCAACCTCAGCTCTGAATCCACGATATGGCAATCTAATAAAACTGAAAGGGTTTTCTTTAATGGAAGCTTCTCTAATGTCAAACATGTAAAGTGTGGTGTATCGCAGGGCAGCTCTCTAGGCCCTCTACTGTTTTCTATTTTTACCAATGATCTGCCACTGGCATTAAACAAAACATGTGTCCATGTATGCTGATGATTCAAGCAAAAACATCAGCAACCACAGAAAATGAAGTCACTGAAAACCTTAGAGAGTTGCAGTCTGTTTTGGAATGGGTGGCCAGGAATAAACTGGTCCTGAACATCTCTAGAACTAAGCGCATTGTATTTGGTACAAATCATTCCCTAAGTTGTAGACCTCAGCTGAATCTGGTAATGAATGGTGTGGCTGTTGAACAAGTTCAAGAGACTAAATTACTTGGTGTTACCTTAGATTGTAAACTGTCATGGTCAAAACATATAGACTCAATGGTTGTAAAGATGGGGAGAGGTCTGTCTGTAATAAAGCGATGCTCTGTTTGACACCACACTCCAAAAAGCAAGTTCTGCAGGCTCTAGTTTTGTCTAATCTTGATTACTGTCCAGTCGTGTGGTCCAGTGCTGCAAGGAAAGACCTAGTTAAGCTGCAGCTGGCCCAGAACAGAGCAGCAGGTCTTGCTCTTCATTGTAATCAGAGGGCTGATATAAATACTATGCATGCCGGTCTCTTTTGGCTAAGAGTTGAGGAGAGACTGACTGCGTCACTTCTTTTTATAAGAAACATTGTGTTGAAACTCCCAAATTGTTTGCATAGTCAACTTACACAGCTCTGACACACACACACACACACACACACACACACGTGCCCCACCAGACATGCCACCAGGTGTCTTTTCAGTCCCCAAATCCAGAACAAATTCAAGAAAGTGTACAGTATTATATAGAGCCATTATTGCATGGAACTCCGTTCCATCTCATATTGTGCAAATAAACAGCAAACCTGGTAAAAAAAAAAAAAAAAAAAGATAAAGCAACACCTCACGGCAAAACTCCCTCGCCCCTATTTGACTTAGATAGCCTACATATCAATGCATACACACAAGCTAAGTGTGCCTTTTAAAAAAAAATTATGTAGTTCTGTCCTTAAGCTGTTTGTCTATTAATGTTCTGTATTATGTCATGTTTCATGTATTGTGTGGACCCCAGGAAGAGTAGCTGCTTCTTTTGCAACAGCTAAAGAGTTCCTAATAAAATACCCAAAATAACAAAAATGAATGGACTCACTGACAGCATTGCACATGTTGCAGAATTTAGTTGAGTTGGAGTCAGATAAAAACAATCGGATATTGAGCTTGAAATCGACGATGCTGATGAAGAGTCGTCATCTGATTCTGATATTGACTTTGAGGCTCCGCCAATGAAAACTGTGTGCAGTGCAAGCCATTTGTTTGTGGGGATTGCTCACACAAAGCTCCAAGCATAAAGAGAAGACGAAATTGTTTCATGCGTAAAGGCATGGGTATTTGGGCACAATACAGTGTATCTTGTCAAATATATTTCCACAAATATTGCTTTACGCAATTCCTTTACAATTGTTCATGCACTGATGCTTTTGTTAAGGAAAACGGCAAATCATTTCACCTAAGCACCTTGCCATTTATATTATTACATTTTTCATTTCTACTCTGTCAAAAGAAGCTGTAACTGCACTTTTTTAATTACTATGACTATAATTAATGGAATCTACAAATAAAGTTGATGAACTGGACTACAATGTTTTTATTGCATATGCTAAAGTGTACGCCCGGCAAAGTTGGACATTCTCTAGCGGGTACTAATATACAGAAAGGCAGTTCTAGTGTTAAGGTAAGAAAACTTATACAGTACCAGTCAAAAGTTTGGACACAACTACTCATTCAAGGGTTTTTCTTGATTTTTTTTTATACATTGTAGAATAATAGTGAATACATCAAAACTATGAAATAACACGCATAGAATTATGTAGAAACCCCCCAAAAAGTGTTCAATCAAAATGTATTTTTTTATTTGAGATTCTTCAAAGTAGCCACCCTTTGCCTTGACAGCTTTGTACACACTTGGCATTCTCTCAACCAGCTTGATGAGGTAGTCACCTGGAATGCATTTCAATGAACAGGTGTGCCTTGTTAAAAGTTCATTTGTCAAATTTCTTTCCTACTTAATGCGTTTGCGCTGATCAGTTGTGTTGTGATAAGGTAGGGGTGGTATACAGAGGGTAGCCCTATTTGGTAAAAGACCAAGTCCATATTATGGCAAGAACAGCTCAAATAAGCAAAGAGAAATGACAGTCCATCATTACTTTAAGACATGAAGGTCAGTCAATCGGAAAATTTCAAGAACTTCGAAAGTTTCTTCAAGTGCAGTCGCAAAAACCATTAAGCGCTATGATGAAACTGGCTCTTATGAGGGCCACCACAAGAAAAGGATGACCCAGAGTTACCTCTGCTGCAGAGAATAAGTTAATTTCTCTTTGCTTATTTGAGCTGTTCTTGCCAGAATATGGACTTGGTCTTTTACAAAATAGGGCTACCCTCTGTATACCACCCCTACCTAACGCATTAAGGAAAGCAATTCCAAAAATCTACTTTTAAACAAGGCACATCTGTTAATTGAAATGCATTCCAGGTAACTACCCCATGAAGCTGGTTGAAAGAATGCCAAGAGTGTGAAAAGCTGTCATCAAGGCAAAATAATCTCAAATCGAAAAAATATTTTGATTTGTTTAACACTTTCTTGGTTACTACATGATTCCATGTGTGTTATTTCATAGTTTTGATGTCTTCACTATTATTCCACAATGTAGAAAATCTAAAAATAAAGAAAAACCCTTGAATGAGTAGGTGTACAAACGTTAGACTGGTACTGTATGTATGTATGTATGTATGTATGTATGTATGTATGTATGTATGTATGTATGTATGTATGTCTGTATGCATGTATGCATGTATGTATATGCATGTATGTATATGCATGCATGCATGCATGCATGCATGCATATATATATATTTTCTTTAAACAGTGATTTTGGCCTTACTGCTATTAGCCCATAAAAACACATTGAATAACAGCTTCATACATGAATAAACAGTCCCACCAAAAAATCTGAAGGAAGTTTGTTCTATAGTGTTTGTCCTATATCTGAGGAATATAAGATCAGTAGTGTCTGTCCTATATCTGAGGAATATAAGATCAGAAAACTATTACAATTTTGACATGTATTTAACCCCTTATTTCATAAATACAGTGCAGTCGGAAAGTATTCAGCCCCCTTGACTTTTCCCACATTGTTACGTTACAGCCTTATTCTAAAACGGATCAAATAAAAAAACTCAAATCAACACACAATACCCCATAATGACAAAGCGAAAACAGGTTTAGACATTTTTAATTTATAAAAATGTAAATACCTTATTTACATAAGTATTCAGACCCTTTGCTATGAGACTAAATTGAACTCAGGTGCATCCTGTTTCCAATTATCATCCTTGAGAAGTTGAGACAACTTGGAGTCCACCTGTGGTAAATTCAAAAGATTGGACATGTGGAAAAGCACACACACCTGTCTATATACGGTCCCACAGTTGACAGTGCATGTCAGAGCAAAAAACAAGCCTTGCGGTCAAAGGAATTGTCCGAAGAGCTCTGAGATGAGACTGTGTCAAGGCACAGATCCGGGGAAGGGTACAGAAACAATTCTGCAGCATTCAAGTCCCCAAGAACACAGTGGCCTCCATCATTCTTAAATGCAACAAGTTTGGAACCACCAAGAATCTTCCTAGAGCTGGCCGCACAGCCAAACTAAGCAAATCGGGGGAGAAGGGCCATGGTGAGGGAGGTGACCAAGAACCCGATGGTCACTCTGACAGAGCTCCAGAGTTCCTCTGTGGAGATGGGAAAACCTTCCAGAAGGACAACCATCTCTGTAGCACTGCACCAATCAGGCCTTTATGGTAGAATGGCCAGAGGGAAGATACTCCTCAGTAAAAGGCACGACAGCCCACTGAGAGTTTGCCAAAAGGCACCTAAAGGACTCTCAGACCACGAGAAACAAGATTCTCTGGTCTGATGGAACCAAGATTAAACTATTTGGCCTGAATGTCAAGCGTCACGTCTGGAGGTAACATTGCACCATTCCTATGGTGAGGAATGGTGGTGGCAGCAGCATGCTGTGGGGATTTTACTCAGCGGCAGGGACTAGTCAGGATCGAGGGAGATATCCTTGATGGGCCCTACAGTATGGACGTGGTCAGTAGTTGTGGTCAGCAGCTGTGGTTCAATAGTTGTAGTCAGTAGTTGTGGTCAATAGTGGTGTGGTTAATTAGCTGTGGTCAGTAGTTGTGAGGTTGTTGTCAATAGTTGTGGTCAATAGTTGTGTGGTTAATTAGTTGTGGTCGGCAGTTGCGTGCTTGTGGTCAACAGTTTTGGTCAGTAGCGGTCAGCAGTTGTGTGCTTGTGGTAATTAGTTGTTTGGTCAGCCGTGGGTGCGTTCGGCCAGCCGTGGGTGCGGTCGGTCAGCCGTGGGTGCGGTCGGCCAGCCGTGGGTGCGGTCGGCCAGCCGTGGGTGCGGTCGGCCAGCCGTGGGTGCGGTCGGCCAGCCGTGGGTGCGGTCGGCCAGCCGTGGGTGCGGTCGGCCAGCCGTGGGTGCGGTCGGCCAGCCGTGGGTGCGGTCGGCCAGCCGTGGGTGCGGTTTTGCTCAGTATTTTTGTGGTTGCTAACAGTAGTTTGTGGTTTATTATTTGTCAGTAGAGTTCAGTAGTTGTGTAGCAGGTTATTTGGGCCCAACAGTATGGACATGTCAGTACTTGTGTCTTGTGGTCAGTTGTGTGGTTCAGTAGATTTCTGGTTAAGTGGTTCAGTACTTGTGTTGTGGTTAGCAGTGGTGGTCAGCAGCTGTGTGGTTAGTAGTGGTGGTCAGCAGCTGTGTGGTTAGCAGTGGTGTTCAGCAGCTGTGTGGTTAGCAGTGGTGGTCAGCAGCTGTGTGGTTAGCAGTGGTGGTCAGCAGCTGTGTGGTTAGAAGTGGTGGTCAGCAGTTGTGTGGTTGTGGTTAGTAGCTGTGGCCAGCAGCTGTGTGGTTGTGGTTAATAGCGGTGGCCAGCAGCTGTGTGGTTGTGGTTAATAGCGGTGGCCAGCAGCTGTGTGGTTGTGGTTAATAGCGGTGGCCAGCAGCTGTGTGGTTGTGGTTAGTAGCGGTGGCCAGCAGCTGTGTGGTTGTGGTTAGTAGCGGTGGCCAGCAGCTGTGTGGTTGTGGTTAGTAGCGGTGGTCAGCAGCTGTGTGGTTGTGGTTAGTAGCGGTGGTCAGCAGCTGTGTGGTTGTGGTTAGTAGCGGTGGTCAGCAGCTGTGTGGTTGTGGTTAGTAGCGGTGGTCAGCAGCTGTGTGGTTGTGGTTAGTAGCGGTGGTCAGCAGCTGTGTGGTTGTGGTTAGTAGCGGTGGTCAGCAGCTGTGTGGTTGTGGTTAGTAGCGGTGGCCAGCAGCTGTGTGGTTGTGGTTAGTAGCGGTGGTCAGCAGCTGTGTGGTTGTGGTTAGTAGCGGTGGTCAGCAGCTGTGTGGTTGTGGTTAGTAGCGGTGGTCAGCAGCTGTGTGGTTGTGGTTAGTAGCGGTGGTCAGCAGCTGTGTGGTTGTGGTTAGTAGCGGTGGTCAGCAGCTGTGTGGTTGTGGTTAGTAGCGGTGGTCAGCAGCTGTGTGGTTGTGGTTAAGAGCGGTGGTCAGCAGCTGTGTGGTTGTGGTTAGTAGCGGTGGTCAGCAGCTGTGTGGTTGTGGTTAAGAGCGGTGGTCAGCAGCTGTGTGGTTGTGGTTAAGAGCGGTGGTCAGCAGCTGTGTGGTTGTGGTTAAGAGCGGTGGTCAGCAGCTGTGTGGTTGTGGTTAAGAGCGGTGGTCAGCAGCTGTGTGGTTAGCAGTGGTGGTCAGCAGCTGTGTGGTTAGCAGTGGTGGTCAGCAGCAGCTGGTCGGCCAGCCGTGGGTGCGGTCGGCCAGCCGTGGGTGCGGTTTTGCTCAGTATTTTTGTGGTTGCGAATAGTAGTTTGTGGTTTAGTATTTGTCAGTAGAGTTCAGTAGTTGTGTAACAGGTTATTTGGGCTCTACAGTATGGACATGTCAGTACTTGTGTTGTGGTTAGTAGCGGTGGTCAGCAGCTCTGTGGTTAGTAGCAGTGGTCAGCAGCTGTGTGGTTGTGATTAGTAGTGGTGGCCAGCAGATGTATGGTTAGCAGTGGTGGTCAGCAGCTGTGTGGTTATGGTTAGTAGCGGTGGCCAGCAGTTGTGTGGTTAGTAGCGGTGGCCAGCAGCTGTGTGGTTGTGGTTAGTAGTGGTGGTCAGCAGCTGTGTGGTTGTGGTTAAGAGTGGTGGTCAGCAGCTGTGTGGTTGGCAGTGGTGGTCAGCAGCTGTGTGGCTAGCAGTGGTGGTCAGCAGCAGCTGGTCAGCCAGCCGTGGGTGCGGTCGGCCAGCCGTGGTTGCAGTGGTCAGCAGTTGTGTGGTTAGTAGTGGTGGTCAGCAGTTGTGTGGTTGTGGTTAGTAGCGGTGGCCAGCAGTTGTGCGGTTAGTAGCGGTGGTTAGAAGCGGTGGTCAGCAGCTGTGTGGTTGTGGTGGTCAACAGCTGTGTGGTTGTGGTGGTCAGCAGCTGTGTGGTTGTGGTGGTCAGCAGCTGTGTGGTTGTGGTGGTCAGCAGCTGTGTGGTTGTGGTTAGTAGTGGGTGCGGTCAGCCGTGGTGCGGTTTTGCTCAGTATTTTTGTGGTTGCTAACAGTAGTTTGTGGTTTAGTAGTTTGTCAGTAGAGTTCAGTAATTGTGTAGCAGGTTATCTGGGCCCTACAGTATGGGCATGTCAGTACTTGTGTCTTGTGGTCAGTAGCTGTGTGGTTGTGGTTAGTAGTGGTGGTCAGCAGTTGTGTGGTTAGTAGTGGTCAGCAGTTGTGTGGTTGTGGTTAGTAGTGGTGGTCAGCAGTTGTGTGGTTGTGGTTAGTAGTGGTGGTCAGCATCTGTGTGGTTAGTAGTGGTGGTCAGCAGTTGTGTGGTTGCGGTTAGTTGTGGTGGTCAGCAGGTGTGTGCATGTGGTCAATTAGTTGTGTGATTGTAGTATAGTAGTTGTGGTCAGTACTCTGGTTGGTAACTTCCGGCGCCGACAGAGAGATGGCCGCCTCGCTTCGCGTTCCCAGGAAACTAGGCAGTATTTTGTTTTTTTACGTGTTATTTCTTACTTTGTTACCCCAGGTAATATTAGGTTTTATTACATACAGTCGGGAGGAACGGTTGGATATAAGAGCAACGTCAACTCACCAACATTACGACCAGGAATACGACTTTCCCGAAGCGGATCCTCTGTTTTTCCCACCACCCAGGACAATGGATCAGATCCCAGCCAGCCGATGACCCAAAACAACGACGCCATAGAAGGGGCAGACGGAGCGGTCTTCTGGTCAGGTTCTGTAGACGGGCACATTGGCGAGTAGTATGCTCGGGAGCGGTGCGCAATGTCCAGTCTCTTGAGAACGTAGCCTTCCAGAGAGACATCAACGACTAACGTTCTTCGTTTCACAGAAACATGGCTCACTCGAGACACGCTATCGGAGTCGGTATAGCCAGCTGGTTTCTTCACGCATCGCGCCGACAGAAACAAGCATCTTTCTGGTAAGAAGAAGGGCGGGGGTGTATGCCTTATGATTAACGAGACGTGGTGTGATCATAACAACATACAGGAACTCAAGTCCTTCTGTTCACCTGACATAGAATTCCTCACAATCAAATGCTGACCGCATTATCTACCTAGAGAATTCTCTTCGATTATAATCACAGCCGCATACATCCCCCCCAAGCAGACACAGATGGCCCTGAACGAACTTCATTTCACTCTATGTAAACTGGAAACCACATATCCTGAGGCTGCATTTATTGTAGCTGGGGATTTTAACAAGGCTAATCTGAAAACAAGGCTCCCTAAATTCTATCAGCATATTGATTGCGCTACCAGGGCTGGCAAAACCCTAGATCATTGCTACTCTAACTTCCCGAGACGCATATAAGGCCCTCCCCCGCCCTCCTTTCGGAAAAGCTGACCACGACTCCATTTTGTTGCTTCCGTCCTATAGACAGAAACTAAAACAGGAAGCTCCCGCACTCAGGTCTGTTCAACGCTGGTCCGACCAATCAGATTCCACGCTTCAAGATTGACCCTGGGTCTCGACCCCGCCCTGTGCAACTGGGTCCTAGACTTCCTGATGGGCCGCCCCCAGGTGGTGAGGGTAGGTAACAACATCTCCACCCCGCTGATCCTCAACACTGGGGGCAAGGGTGCATTCTCAGCCCCCTCATGTACTCCCTGTTCACCCATGACCGCGTGGCCATGCACGCCTCCAACTCAATCAAGTTTGCAGATGACACTACACTGGTAGGCTTGATTACCAACAACAACGAGACGGCCTACAGGGAGGAGGTAAGGGCCCTCGGAGTGTGGTGCCAGGAAAATAACCTCACACTCAACATCAACAAAACAAAAAGGGGATGATCGTGGACTTCAGGAAACAGCAGAGGGAGCAGCCCCCTATCCACATCGACGGGACAGTAGTGGAGAGGGTAGAAAGTTAAGTTCCTCGGCGTAGACATCACGGACAAACTGAAATGGTCCAACCACACAGACAGCGTGGTGAAGAAGGCGCAGCTTCTATCACTAGCATCACTAGCCACTTTAAACATCACTAGCCACTGTATCACTAGCCACTTTAAACAATGCCACTTCATATAATGTTTACATACCCTACATTACTCATCTCATATGTATATACTGTACTCTACACCATCCACTGCATCTTGCCTATGCCGTTCTATACCATCACTCGTTCATATATATTTTTTTATGTACATATTCTTATTCATTCCTTTACACTTGTGTGTATAAGGTAATTGTTGTGAAATTGTTAGGTTAGATTACTCGTTCGATATTACTGCATTGTCGGAACTAGAAGCACAAGCATTTTGCTACACTCACATTAACATTGCTAACCATGTGTACGTGATAAATAACATTTGATTTTTACTGGTAGTCAGTAGCTGTGGTGATGTGGTCAATTAGTTGTGTGATTGTAGTATAGTAGTTGTGGTCAGTACTCTGGATGTGGTTGGTACTGGTAGTCAGTAGTTGTGGTCAGTATTTTTGTGGTTGTGGACAGTAGTTTGTGGTTAGTAGGTGTGTGGTTATTAGTTGTGGTCAGTAGTTGTGGTTTAGTAGTTTTGGTCAGTAGTTATGTAGTTGTGTTGCAGGTTCTTTAGGCCCTACAGTATGGACGTGGTCAGTAGTTGTGTATTTGTAAGGCAGCAGCTACTCTTCCTGTGGTCCAGCTAAATTAAGGCAGTTATAGAATTTTAAAAACATTACAATACATTCACAACAGATTTCAGATATAATTCACAACAGATATTATTTGACCCTGTTGGTCATCTATGAACATTTGAATATCTTGGCCATGTTCTGTTATAATCTCCACCTGGCACAGCCAGAAGAGGACTGGCCACCCCTCAGTCTGGTTCCTCTAGGTTTCTTCCTAGGTTCTGGCCTTTCTAGGAAGTTTTTCCTAGCCACCATGCTTCTACACCTGCATTGCTTGCTGTTTGGGGTTTTAGGCTGGGTTTCTGTACAGCCCTTTGTGACATCAGCTGATGTGAGAAGGGCTTTATAAATACACTTGATTGACTGATTTCACAATATGTTATTGTGTGTGTATGCATGCTTCTCTTCACAGTCCCCGCTGTTCCATAAGGTGTTTTATCCATGTTTAAATCACATTTTACTGCTTGCGTGAGTTACTTGATGTGGAATAGAGTTCCATGTAGTCATGGCTCTATGTAGTACTGTGCGCCTCCCATAGTCTGTTCTGGACTTGGGGACTGTGAAGAGACCTCTGGCGGCATATTGTGTGTTCAGTAGTTGTGTGGTTATGGTCAGTAGTTGAGTTGGTAAGTAGTGTTGTGGTCAGTAGGGTTTGTAAGTAGGTCTGTGGTTCAGTAGATGTGTGGTTGTGCTCGGTAGTAGTGCTCAGTAGCAGTGGTCAGTATTTGTGGTTTATTCATTTGTGTGTGTTGCAGATTCTTTTGGCCTTACAGTATTGTTATGATGTGCCCCTTTTGGGTGAGGATCATAGCCCCCTCTCCCGCCACAGGTTTATGACGGTCGTAAATACCGAAACTCCTTTCCCCACTCTGCCAAAATGAAAGTTGAGAATCCCTTAGTTACCACAGAGAAATACTTTGCAGTATGGTAACCTCAAAAAGGTTGAATAATGTAACCAGTTGAAATTGTCCGTGGGTACTTAAACAATCATGTCAAATTCCTTACTAATTTGTAATGTAACTACCACAGCAGATCATCATAACTGTTTCTCTGAATGTGTATATTTCTCAGTTACCAGATTTACATCTAAATATTGTGGAACGTATATGATTAAATATGAAACTATTTGTGAGAAGATGAAACGTGATGTTAGCCTTCTCAATGAGAAAATGTTTTTTTCATATAAAGTTTAACTAGTCAGTGACCACACCCCGTGAGCACAGACATTTACATCGGCGTCATGGAACGCCCCCTTTTCTACTCCAGTATAAAAACCACTTCCAGCTAAATTTACATTAGACCAGAAAACATGGAAGCTGTCGCTACTTTGAAATGGTTGGCAACTCTACCAAAGGACAAGACCAGAGAACGTGGAGATCCCCACACTGAAATAGTTAAGACATCTACAAACTAAAGACCAATTATTCAGGCTGCAGCTGTTTAAATACTTTAGTCTGGTAAACGTATTTGATCTAAGAACAATGGTACTCGGAAAGATCCATTCTCAAGAACATTTCCGAATGGTACTCCGATGTATACATTACAACAAGCTACAACTACGAAAGACTTTAATCTCTGGTGTCCAAACCAGAGACTTTCTGTCGACAATCTATCCAGCAGACGGACCGGCGATCACAGAGGGACAACAAAGGGATACACTCATAAAATATGTACTGTACATTGGATTTCTAAAATCCAAATGAGCGGTTGTTAGGGTGCTAAAATTCCATATTTACGATGAACGTATTCAACTGTATGTATGTAGTGGGTTCATTCTGTTCTCCCGCTCTTTCTTATCAGTCCCCACCCCTTTACTTTGTCTATCAAAACGTCATATCAGTTTCGTCCACTAGGGACTTTTTCTTTGTATCATGTTAGTCAATGTATGGCCTATTGTGTGTGTGTTTATGTAATTCTGTGATTTGATTAGTTAGTAAATAATTATACAAATTGGTTTATCGCTGATTCATGATTTATGTTAGGGTTTGTGCAGATATCCAAGGGTTTGCGACGTTTAGGAATGAGAGTGATGAGGTAATAATACATTAATAGAAGACTAACTGATAAGATAAAATAGTTAGTCGGGAAATTGCAACTCTATAAACATTTTCCTGTGGTGCCCCGACTTCCTAGTTAATTACCATTCCGTGATTCGTTTAATCACGGAATAGTTACACAGAGAATTGATCTGATAATATAACAGGCTTCACATTTAATGAGAGCAAACGCTACTACAGCATGGACGTGGTCAGTAGTTGTGTGGTTCATTAGTTGTGGGTCAGTAGTTGCGCGCGTGGGCCAGCAGTTGTGTGGTTGTGGTCAGTAGCTGTGTGGTTGTGGTCAGTAGCTGTGTTCAGTAACTGTGGGGTTGTGTTCAGTAGTGGTCAGCAGTTGTGTGCATGGGGCGGTAGGTAGCCTAATGGTTAGAGTGTTGGGCCAGTAACCGAAAGGTTGCTAGATCGAATCCCCAAGCTGACAAAAACCTATCGTTCTGCCCCTGAACAAGGCAACTAACCCACTGTTCCTAGGCCATCATTGTAAATAAGAATTTGTTCTTAACTGACCTGCCTAGTTAAATAAAGGTTATATAAAAAATGTGTTCAACTATTTGTGTGATTGTGGTACAGTAGTTGTGTGGTTGTGGTCAGTAATGGTAGTTGTGTTATGGTCAGTAGTTCTGTGGGTCATTATTTGTGGTCAGTAGTTGTGGAGTTCAGTAATTGGGTCATTCGGTAGTTGTGGTCAGTAATTGTGGTCAGTAGTTGTGTGGTTGTGGTTAGTGGTTGTGTCGTAGTTGTGCGTTTCAGTAGTTGTGTGGTTGTGGTTAGTGGTTGTGTGGTTGTGGTCAGTAATTGTGGTCAGTAGTTGTGCGGTTGTGGTCAGTAGTTGGGTGGTTGTGGTCAGTAGTTGTGTCATAGTTGTGCGTTTCAGTAGTTGTGTGGTTGTGGTCAGTAGATGTGTGGTTGTGGTCAGTAGATGTATTCAGTAGTTTTGATAGTTATTTGGTTATTAGCTGTGGTCAGTAGTTTTGGTCAGTATTTTGGTTGTGGTTTAGTAGCTTTAGTTAGTAGTGATCAGTAGTTGTGTGATTGTGTTGCAGATTCTTTAGCCCTACAGCATGGATGTGGTCAGTAGTTGTGTGTTCAGTAGTTGTGGTTATGGTCAGGAGCTGTGTTGGTCAGGAGCTTTTTTTTTATTTCACCTTTATTTAACCAGGTAGGCCAGTTGAGAACAAGTTCTCATTTACAACTGGGACCTGGCCAAGATAAAGCAAAGCAGCGCGAGAAAAAAACACAGAATTACACATGGGATAAACAAAAGTACAGTCAATAACACAATACAAAAATCTATATACAGTGTGTGCAAATGGAGTAAGGAGGTAAGGCAATAAATTCGCCATAGTAGCAAAGTAATTACAATTTAGAAAATTAACACTGGAGTGATAGATGTGCAGATGATGGTGTGCAAGTAGAAATACTGGTGTGCAAAAGAGCAAAAAAGTAAATAAAAACAATATGGGATGAGGTAGGTAGTTGGATGGGCTATTTACAGATGGGCTGTGTACAGCTACAGCGATCGGTAAGCTGCTCAGCTGTGGCATCAGTATTTGTGGTTGTGGTCAGTAGTTGTGGTCACCAGTTGTGTGGTTAATAGTTGTGGTCAGTAGATGTGTGCTTTTGGTCACCAGTTGTGTGGTTAATAGTTGTGGTCAGTAGTTGTGTGCTTGTGGTCAGCAGTTGTGTGGTCAGCAGTTGTGGGGGTCAACAGTTGTGGGGGTCAACAGTTGTGGGGGTCAACAGTTGTGGGGGTCAACAGTTGTGGGGGTCAACAGTTGTGGGGGTCAACAGTTGTGCGGTCAGCAGTTGTGCGGTCAGCAGTTGTGCGGTCAGCAGTTGTGCGGTCAATTAGTTGTGGTCAGCAGTTGTGCGGTCAATTAGTTGTGGTCAGCAGTTGTGCGGTCAATTAGTTGTGGTCAGCAGTTGTGCGGTCAATAGTTGTGGTCAGCAGTTGTGCGGTCAATAGTTGTGGTCAGCAGTTGTGCGGTCAATAGTTGTGGTCAGCAGTTGTGGTGTGGTCAGCAGTTGTGTGGTTAATTAGTTGTGGTCAGCAGTTGTGTGGTCAATAGTTGTGTGGTCAGCAGTTGTGTGGTCAGCAGTTGTGTGGTCAATTAGTTGTGGTCAGCAGTTGTGTGGTCAATAGTTGTGGTCAGCAGTTGTGTGGTCAATAGTTGTGGTCAGCAGTTGTGTGGTTAATTAGTTGTGGTCAGCAGTTGTGTGGTTAATTAGTTGTGGTCAGCAGTTGTGTGGTTAATTAGTTGTGGTCAGCAGTTGTGTGGTCAATTAGTTGTGGTCAGCAGTTGTGTGGTCAATTAATTGTGGTCAGCAGTTGTGTGGTCAATTAGTTGTGGTCAGCAGTTGTGTGCTTGTGGTCAATAGTTGTGGTCAGCAGTTGTGTGCTTGTGGTCAACAGTTGTGGTCAGCAGTTGTGTGCTTGTGGTCAATAGTTGTGGTCAGCAGTTGTGTGTTTGTGGTCAATAGTTGTGGTCAGCAGTTGTGTGCTTGTGGTCAATAGTTGTGTGCTTGTGGTCAGCAGTTGTGTGGTTAATTAGTTGTGGTCAGCAGTTGTGTGGTCAATTAATTGTGGTCAGCAGTTGTGTGGTCAATTAGTTGTGGTCAGCAGTTGTGTGCTTGTGGTCAATAGTTGTGGTCAGCAGTTGTGTGCTTGTGGTCAACAGTTGTGGTCAGCAGTTGTGTGCTTGTGGTCAATAGTTGTGGTCAGCAGTTGTGTGTTTGTGGTCAATAGTTGTGGTCAGCAGTTGTGTGCTTGTGGTCAATAGTTGTGTGCTTGTGGTCAGCAGTTGTGTGGTTAATTAGTTGTGGTCAGCAGTTTGGGGGAGTGATGAGCTATACAGCAGAGTCTCACAACTCAATCGCTGGTTGAAAAATGTTTCCTGCCCCTCCCAAAAGATAGAATTTGTAGATAATTGGCCCTCTTTCTGGGACTCACCCACAAACAGGACCAAGCCTGGCCTGTTGAGGAGTGACGGACTCCATCCTAGCTGGAGGCGTGCTCTCATCTTATCTACGAACATAGACAGGGCTCTAACTCCCCTAGCTCCACAATGAAATGGGGTGCAGGCCAGGCAGCAGGCTGTTAGCCAGATTGAGTGTAGTCTGGCCCAGGAGTGTGAAGGTGAACGGAAAGGTTCTGGAGCAACGAACCGCCCTTGCCGTCTCTGCCTGGCCGGTTCCCCTCTCTCCACTGGGATTCTCTGCCTCTAACCCTATTACAGGGGCTGAGTCACTGGCTTACTGGTGTTCTTCCATGCCGTCGCTAGGAGGGGTGCGTCACTTGAGTGGGTTGAGTCACTGACGTGTCTTCCTGTCTGGGTTGGCGCCCCCCCTTGGGTTGTGCCGTGGCGGAGATCTTTGTGGGCTATACTCGGCCTTGTCTCAGGATGGTAAGTTGGTGGTTGAAGATATCCCTCTAGTGGTGTGGGGGCTGTGCTTTGGCAAAGTGGGTGGGGTTATATCCTGCCTGTTTGGCCCTGTCCGGGGGTATCATCGGATGGGGCCACAGTCTCTCCTGACCCCTCCTGTCTCAGCCTCCAGTATTTATGCTGCAGTAGATTGTGTCGGGGGGATAGGGTCAGTCTGTTATATCTGGAGTATTTCTCGTCTTTTCCGGTGTCCTGTGTGAATTTAAGTATGCTCTCTCTAATTCGCTCTTTCTTTCTCTCAGAGGACCTGAGCCCTAGGACCATGCCTCAGGACAACCTGGCATGATGACTCCTTGCTGTCTCCAGTCCACCTGGCCATGCTGCTGCTCCAGTTTCAACTGTTCTGCCTGCGGCTATGGAACCCTAACCTGTTCACCGGACGTGCTACCTGTCCCAGACCTGCTGTTTTCAACTCTCTAGAGACAGCAGGAGCGGTAGAGATACTCTCAATGAGCAGTTATGAAAAGCCAACTGACATTTACTCTTGAGGTGCTGACTTGTTGCACCCTCGACAACTACTGTGATTATTATTATTATTATTATTATTATTATTATTATTATTATTATTATTATTATACCATGCTGGTCATTTATGAACATTTGAACATCTAGGCCATGTGCTGTTATAATCTCCACCCGGCACAGCCAGAAGAGGACTGGCCACCCCTCATAGCCTGGTTCCTCTCTAGGTTTCTTCCTAGGTTTTGGCCTTTCTAGGGAGTTTTTCCTAGCCACCGTGCTTCTACACCTGCATTACTTGCTGTTTGTGGTTTTAGGCTGGGTTTCTGTACAGCACTTTGAGATATCAGCTGATGTAAGAAGGGCTATATAAATACATTTGATTTGATTTATGTGGTCAGCAGTTATGTGGTTAATTAGTTTTGGTCAGCAGTTATGTGGTTAATTAGTTGTGGTCAGCAGTTATGTGGTTAATTAGTTGTGGTCAGCAGTTATGTGGTTAGTAGTGGTGGTCAGCAGTTGTGTGGTTAGTAGTGGTGGTCAGCAGTTGTGTGGTTAGTAGTGGTGGTCAGCAGTTGTGTGGTTGTGGTCAATAGTTCTGTGGTCAGTAGTGTTGTAGTCTGTTGTGGTCAGTATTTTTGGTCAGTAGTGGTCAGCAGTTGTGTGCTTGTGGTCATTAGTTGTGTAGTTCAGTACTTGTGTGCTTGTAGTCATTAGTTTTATTCAGTAGTTGTGTGGTTGTGGTCAATTAGTTGAGTGATTTTGGTTCAGTAGTTGTGTGGTTGTCGGTCCATAGTAATTGTGGTCAGTAGCGTGGTTGTGGTCAGTAGTTGAGTGATTGTGTTAAGTAGCTGTGGTCAGTTGTGTGGTTGTGGTCAGTAGGTGTGTGGTTGTGGTCAGTAGGTGTGAGGTTGTGCTCAGTAGTGGTGTGGATCAGTAGATGTGGTCAGTAGTCGTGTAGTTCTGGTCAGCAGTGCTCGTTATCAATAGTTATATTTGTGGTCGTTATCAATAGTGGTTTAGTAATTTTAGTCAGTAGTTGTGTTGCAGGTTCTTTGGGCCCTACATTATGGACGTGGTCAGTAGTTGTGTCGTCAGTAGGTTTGAGTTTCACTATGTGCTCTCCAACCGTGTTCCAGGGGTCCTAGATCTATAGGCTGTTTGGAGTCATTTTGCCACTTTAGTTGCGATATAAACCTTATTAAAACATACAGGCCTATGGGCTAGGCTATATGATGTGTGCAACTATGATTTGAAAAAGTAAAAAAAATAAAGTGATAACTAAGTGGCTCAGGGAACAAAAAAAAATAAAAATCGATATTTTGGATCCATGGCCAGGAAACTCCCCAGACCTTAATCCCATTGAGAACTTGTGGTCAATCCTCAAGAGGTGGCTGGTCAAACAAAAACTCATTAATTCTGACAAACTCCAAGCATTGATTATGCAAGAATGGGCTGCCATCAGTCAGGATGTGGCCCAGAAGTTAATTGACAGCATGCCAGGGCGGATTGCAGAGGTCTTGAAAAAGATGGGTCAACACTGCAGATATTGACTCTGCATCAACTTCATGTAATTGTCAATAAAAGCCTTTGACACTTATGAAATGCTTGTAATTAAACTTCAGTATTCCATAGTAACATCTGACAAAAATATCTAAAGACACTGAAGCAGCAAACTGTGAAAATTTATATTTGTGTCCTTCTCAAAAGTTTTGGCCACAACTGTGAAATTAGTTTTGATTTAGAATGGACCATTATCAGGCACCTGGTGGAACAGGGGCAGGTGAACAATAGCACATCATCCATATGGACTTAAATATGGAATCAAGGATGCTTTTCCCACGGGTAACTTTCATGCCAGGCAGGTAGGCTACCCCTGTGATAAAGCAAAGCACTTAATATTAGGAAATTTGAGAAATAAATATAGCAGGCCAAGCCTATAGAAATGTTGCCCAACATGAGCACTCATTAAGTGTTTTCTTTGACTTTGGATTGCAATTGATTGTCTCAGTGATTATATGGAAAATAAAGCGCTGCATACAAGCCATTAGCGACTGGCAGTTATAGCAAGTTCGGTAGGCTACTAAGGACCATCAGTGGCATGAGAGCGCAGTTTTGGAGAAGCCTAGTTACCGTGACTAAACGGGTCACATGGGATTTGACTGTGGTCATGACTCGTGTCCGCTGGCGTGGCAGTAATATGGTCACCATTACAGCCCTAGTTGGTATGTAGATGCTACGACTTTTCACAGGTTAAACTTGAAGAATTATCATTCACGATTGACAGTGAGAAATGTGAAGGAGACCTTAAAATGTGTGGGTATAGTAGAGGTAAAGAAAATGCATGTGATCCGAACACGTGCAGAAGCTTCGGGACATTTAGTCCTGGGGGAAAAAAGGTGCGGGAAAAGTCCGGATCTGCAGCCACGGCCTTAGAAGTTTGTCGAACTCATTACTACCGATGGTAATAAAGGCTGCCTGTAAAGGTTTTGTGGTACACTAATCTGTGCCCACATACCAGACAACAGGTACATTCACATAAAAATAAATAAAAAAAAGAGTGTGTATGTGTTCAACGTCTTCAAGGCTTACCCGCGAGAAGAGCGTGTTGAGACAGTGGACTTTTTGTCTCTCAGTGACGTAGGCGTAGTACTGGGTGATGCCCTTCAGAGTCAGCTCCTCCATCAGGTTGATCTCATAGGGCTTCTGCAGGTGCTTGGCCTGGTGGAGAAGGAGCAGAAAGGGAGGAGAGAATGATGACAGAAATGGGGACAAGAAAAGAGAAAAAGGAGGAGAGAAGGTTATTGAAGTGCCTGAGTAAATCAATGCTAGGATAACTACACGTGTGCATGGGCGCACACACACACGGCTAGACCCTTGCAGCAACTTAAGATGAAACGGACAGCCTTTCTTGCATGCTACCAAGAGGAAGGTAAAACCCTTCAGAGGACAGTAAAACACCACATAGCCCAAGCTAAGGACAACTACAAAAAGAGAGTGTAAAATATGTTCCACACAGGGAATCTCAGGCAGGCCTGGCAAACCTTATCGGGCAAGTCAAGAAGAAAACCCAAGGGAAAAACAAAAGGACGAGGAGTAGTTTGTCAATGAACTCAAAACTTTTTACTGTCGTTTTGATAATCACGACTTCTCCGCTGTAACAGAAAGCCTGAGGGAACAACCAGGCATTGGATGGAGCAAACCGCCGAGGTGGTGGTGAGACGAGTCTTCAAGAGAGTCGTATCCAATAAAGCAACCCGGAGCAGACAAAATCAAAGGACAGCTACTGAAGGAATGCGTAGACGAGCTGGCAGACATCTTCTGGGCTCTCTTTAACACTACAACCGCGTGGTCTTCCAGCCTTTAAGTACCTGCTAGAGAACGTTGCCATGCGTCCCCTTCAGCATATATATCAGACACATATCAACTCGCAAGGTGCGTAAACATGAACACCGATGCCTGATAAATAGTGCGTAAACTATTGTCAAGGATAAATTGCATGAATAAATGAGGAAATATCAACAAAAAAAATGTAATGTATTTGTTTAGATTGTATAATTATGCAAAACATACCCTTGACAAAAACATAGGCCTATAGCTGATTTTTCATTTCCCTTGCAATGAAAACATTAGTGCAATCCATTTGACCAACTTTATTTGTAGTAATTAGTTATAGTAATTAATAAAAAGTCCAGTTATAGCTTCTTTCGACAAAGTTGAAACTAAAAAGAATAATAATATAACCAGCCAGATGCACGGTTGAAATGATTTGCCGTATTCCTAAACGAAACCCCCAGTGCATGAACAATTGTAAAGGATGAATTGCATAAATACATTTGTGGAAATATATTCATGACAAAACAATGATTTGTTGATTGTACTGGAAACTGTCGTGTCCTTATATGCATGCATTTAGCATGAAACGATGTCTTCTCTTTATGCTTCTGGCCCACAGTCAGCACACCGCTTCGTGGCTGTGTGAGCAAGTCCCACAAACAAAATCTGTTGCACTGCAGTTCTCACGGGCCTCATTTCGTGAGCACCTGCCGCAGGTGTGGCAGAATCTCTCTGAAGCGTTTGAGTGGCATGGTCTCTCGGAAAAAGTCCACCCCATACAGCGCATTCGGAAAGTATTCAGACCCCTTGATTTTTCCCCCCCCACTTTGTGCTACATTACAGCCTTATTTTAAAATGTATTAATTTGTGTTTTATTCTATCAATCTACACACAATACCACAATCAAACAAAAACAGGTTAAGAATTTTTTGCAAATGTATTAAAACTGAAATTACATTTAATTAAGTACTCATTTCGTTGAAGCAACTTTGGCAGTGAATACAGCCTTGAGTCTAATTGGGTAGGACACTACAAGCTTGGCACACTTGTATTTGGGGAGTTTCTCCCATTCTTCCCTGCAGATCTTCTCAAGCTCTTAGGTTGGATGGGGAGCGTCGCTGCACAGCCATTTTCAGGTCTCTCCAGAGATGTTCGATCGGGTTCAAGTCCGGGTCACTCAAGGACATTGAGACTTGTCACAAAGCCACTCCTGCGTTATTTTGGCTATGTACATAGGGTCATTGTCCTGTTGGAAGGTGAACCGTTGCCCCAGTCTGGAGCAGGTTTTCACCTCTGTGCTTTTCTCTGTTCATCTTTAACTCGATCCGGACTAGTTTCCCAGTCCCTGCCGCTGAAAAGCATCCCCACAGCATGATGCCACCATCGTGCTTAACCGTAGTGACGGTATTGGCCATGTGATGAGCAGTGCCTGGATTCCTCCAGACGTGACTTCTGGCATTCAGACCAAGGAGTTTAATCTCAGTTTCATCAGACCAGAGAATCTTGTTTCTCATGGTCTGAGTCCTTTAGGTGCCTTTTGGCAAACTCCAAGCAGGCTGTCATGTGCCTTTTAATGGGGAGTGGCTTCCATCTGGCCACTACCATGAAGGCCTGATTGCTGGAGTGCTGCAGATAAAGTTGTCCTTCTGGAAGGTTCTGCCATCGCCAGAGAGGAACTCTGGAGCTATGCCAGAGTGACCATAAGGTTCATGGTCACCTCCCTGACCAAGGCCCTTCTCTCCTGATTGTTCAGTTTGGCCGGGCGGCCAGTTCTAGGAAGAGTCTTGGTGGTTCCAAACTTCTTCCATTTAAGAATGATGGAGGCCACTGTGTTCTTGGGGACCTTTAATGCTGCAGAAATGTTTTGGTACCTTTCCCCAGATCTGTGCCTTGACACAATCCTGTCTCGGAGTTCTACGGACATTTTTTTCGACCTCATGGCTTGGTTTTTGAACTGACATGCACTGTCAACTGTGGGACCGTATATAGACCTTATATGGCTCTGTTCTGGTTTTTCTGCAGCAAAGCTCAGGCATCAGAGGTGGAGGCTCGAAGTCAACATCAGAATCAGATGAACACATCAGCAACGTCAATTTCAAGCTCAATATCCGATCCTCCATCTGACTCATTATATAGAAGTCAAAATATTTTACCTGCATATGACTCCGAAGTGATACTCCTTTCACTGCATCTGTAAAATTACAAGCTGCGCCCATCTCTTCATGTACAATTTGACAACTGATAGGCCTAATATTGTCAGATTAAATTGTCAATCTTGTCTAACTCGAGTGTGAAATGACAGGCCACAAGCAACAGCCTGATCAACTCTATGCAAAGGAGATGCATAGAGTGGTGGTCACACTAGACACCGACTGGTTTTCTGATCCACGCCCCTACTTAAAAATAAAAAAAATCTTTAAAGTATTTGTGACCAACAGATGCATATCTGTATTCCCAGTCATGTTTAGTCCATAGATTATGACCTAATGAATTTATTTAAATATGAACTGAAACCAGGTCCTGAAATTAACACCCGCCACCTGCGGGTAGATAGCGGAATTAGCGGGAGATACAGTTGAAGTCAGAAGTTAACACCTTAGCCAAATAAACTGAGATGAAGTGTTTCACAATTCCAGACATTTAAATCCTAGTAAAAATTCCCTGTCTTAGGTCAGGATGACTTTATTTTAAGAATATGAAATGTCAGAATAATAGTAGAGAGAATGATTAATTTCAGCTTTTAATTCTTTCATCACATCCCCAGTGGGTCAGAAGTTTACATACACTCAATTAGTATTTGGTAGCATTGCCTTTCAATTGTTTAACTTGGGTCAAACATTTCAGGTAGCCTTCCACAAGCTTCCCACAATAAGTTGGGTGAATTCTGGCCCATTCCTCCTGACAGAACTGGTCTAACTGAGTCAGGTTTGTAGGCCTCCTTGCTTGCTCACACATGTTTTTTCAGTTCTGCCCACAAATTTTCTATAGGATTGAGGTCAGGGCTTTGTGATGGCCACTCCAATACCTTGACTTTGTTGTCCTGAAGCCATTTTGCCACAACATTGGAAGTATGGTTGGGGTCATTGTCCATTTGGAAGACCCATTGTCCATTTGGAAGACCCAGAGTCGGTACAGCCACCCGGTTTCTTCACACATCGCGCCGACAGAAACAAACATCTCTCTGGTAAATAGGGCGGGGGTGTATGCCTTATGATTAACAAGTTGTGGTGTGATCATAACAACATACAGGAACTCAAGTCCTTCTGTTCACCTGACCTAGAATTCCTTACAATCAAATGTCGACCGCATTATCTACCAAGAGAATTCTCTTTTATTATCACAGTCGTGTACATCCCCCCCAAGCAGACACCTCGACGGCCCTAAAAGAACTTCATTGGACTCTATGTAAACTACATATCCTGAGGTATCATTTATTGTAGCTGGGGAATTTAACAAGGCTAAATTGAAAACAAGGCTCCCTAAATTTTATCAGCATATCGAATGCGCGACCTGGGCTGGCAAAATTCTAGAACATTGCTACTCTAACTTCCGCGACGCACACAAAGCCATCCCTCGCCCTTCCTTCGGCAAATCTGACCACGACTCCATTTTGTTGCTCCCAGCCTATAGACAGAAACTAAAACAGGAAACGCCCGTGCTCAGGTCTGTTCAACGCTGGTCCGACCAATCTGATTCCACGCTTCAAGATTGCTTCGATCACGTGGACTGGGATATGTTCCGGATAGCCTCAGACAACAACATTGATGTATACGTTGATTTGGTGAGCGAGTTTATTAGCAAGTGCATCGGTGATGTTGTACCCACGGTGCCTATTAAAACATTCACAAACCAGAAACTGTGGATTGATGACAGCATTCGCGCAAAACTGAAAGCAAGAGCAACTGCTTTTAATCATGGCAAGGCAACCGGAAACATGACGGAACACAAAACAGTGTAGCTATTCCCTCCGCAAGGCAATCAAACAAGCTAAGCATCAGTATAGAGACAAAGCTCAGACATGAGATGTACGTGGCAGGGTCTACAGTCAATCGCGGACTACAAGTAGAAAACCATCCCCATCGGGGACACCAACGTCTTGCTCCCAGACAAATTAAATCAACTTATTTGCTCGCTTTGAGGACAATACACTGCCACGGCCCACTACCAAAACTTGCAAGCTCTCCATCGCAGCCAATGTGAGTAAAACATTTAACCTCTCTAGGGTACGTGGGACGAAATCGTTTTGCTTTCGTTGTAAAGCCTTTTTGAAATCGGACAATCTGGTTAGATAAAGGAGGGTCTCGTCTTTAAAATGGTGTAAAAATAGTCATATGTTTGAGAATTTGAAGTTATAGCATTTTTGAGGTATTTGTAATTCGCGCCACTCTATACCATTGGATATTGGTGAGGCGTTCCGCTAGCGGAACGTCTGTCCCTAACAGGTTTAAACGTGTTAACCCTCGCAAGGCTGCCGGCCCAGACGGCATACCTAGCCACGTCCTCAGAGCATGCGCAGACCAGCTGGCTGGTGTGTTTACAGACATATTCAATCAAGCCTTATCCCAGTCTGTTGTCCCCACATGGTTCAAGAGGGCCACCCACAGAATTGTACATAATTATGACATAACATTGAAGGTTGTGCAATGTAAACAGCAATATGTAAACTTAGGGTTGCCACCCGTTCGATAAAATACGTAACGGTTCTGTATTTCACTGAAAGAATAAACGTTTTGTTTTCGAAATGGTTTCCGGATTTGACCATATTAATGACCCAAGGCTCGTATTTCTGTGTATTTATTATATTATAAATAAGTCTATGATTTGATAGAGCAGTCTTACTGAGCGGTGGTAGGCAGCAGCAGGCTCAAAAGCATTCATTCAAACAGCACTGTCCTGCGTTTGCCAGCAGCTCTTCGCAATGCTTGAAGCGCAGCGCTGTTCATGACTTCAAGCCTATCAACTCCCGAGATTAGGCTGGCAATACTATAGTGCCTATAAGAACCTCCAATAGTCAAAGGTATATGAAATACAAATTGTAGAGAAAAATAGTCCTATAATAACTACAACCTAAAGCTTCTTAACTTTTTAGTGACGGGGCAGTATTCGGAAATTCAGATGAAATGACGTGCCCAAATTAAACTGGCTACTACTCGGGCTCAGAACGTAGGATATGCATACTATTAGTAGATTTGGATAGAAAACACTGAAGTTTCTAAAACTGTTTGAATGATGTCTGTGAGTATAACAGAACTCAAATGGCAGGCAAAATTGGAATATTAGTGAAGTTGTTAAAAAGGCCCTAAAGATTGATGCTATACGTCGTTTGACATGTTTCTACGAACGTAAATAGAACTTTGACTTTTCGTCATGAAATTTTCTGCACGCTTCCTACATTTGGAGTAGCTTACTGAACGCACGAACAAAAAGGACATAAATGGACTTTATCGAACAAAACAACATTTATTGTGGACCTGGGATTCCTAGGAGTGCATTCTGATGAAGATCAAAGGTAAGTGAATATTTATAATGCTATTTATGACTTCAGATGCCTGCTGTTGTTTTCTGAGCGCTGTACTCAGATTATTGCAAAGTGTGCTTTCCCCGTGAAGCTTTTTTGAAATCTGTCACAGCGGTTGGCCAATGTCACATTAGGAGCCAATGTAAATTATTTTTTTTTATATATAAATATGAACTTTATCAAGCAAAATATACATGTATTGTATAACATGAAGTCCTATGAGTGCCATCTGATGAAGATCAAAGGTTAGTGCTTAATTTTAGCAGTATTTCTGTTTTTTGTGACGCCTGTTCTTGCTTGGAAAATGGCTGTGTGGCTTTTATTTTTTAGGCACTGTCCTAACATAATCTAATGTTTTGCTTTCGCCGTAAAGCCTTTTTGAAATTGGACGATGAAGTTGGGTTAAGGAGACGTGTATCTTTAAAATGGTGTAAAATAGTATGTTTGAGAAATTTGAATTATGAGATTTTTGCCGTTTTGAATTTGCCGCCCTGCTATTTCACTGGCTGTGTCCCGCAGGTGGGACGCAAGCATCCCACCTGGCCCATACTAGTTAACTGGGAATATTTTAGAGTCATGTTAAAAGGAACCACCAGCTTTCATATGTTCATGTTCTGAGCAAGGAACTTAAACGTTAGCTTTTTTACATGGCACATATTGCACTTTTACTTTCTTCTCCAACTGTGTTTTTGCATTATTTAAACCAAATTGAATGTATCATTATTTAATTGAGACTAAATAGATTTTATGTATTAAGTTAAAATAAGTTATTGTTCATTCAGTATTGTTGTAATTGTCATTATTACAAATATATATATATAAAAATAAAAAAATAAAAAAAATAATAAAATAAATAAATCAGCCTATTATTCAGTATCTGCTTTTTTTGGTCCTCCAATAAAATCGGTATCGGCGTTGAAAAATCATAATCAGTCGACCTCTAATTCCAGGTGACTACCTCATGAAGCTGGTTGAGAGAATGCCAAAAGTGTGCAAAGCTGTAATCAAGGCAAAGGGTGGCTACTTTGAAGAATCTCAAATATAAAATATATTTTGTTTAACACTTTTTTGGTTATTACATGATTCCATGTGTTATTTCATAGTTGTTATGTCTTCACTATTATTCACAATGCAGAAAATAGTAAAAAATAAAGAAAAACTGAGTAGGTGTCCAAACTTTTGACTGGTACTGTAAATGCTACAGTAGCAGTCTAAAGTATTTCCACCATTTTGTTTCATAACTGGTAAATTAAATCAAAGCACTATTTTGTTCACAAGCTAGGTTGTTTTCTATGCTTGAGTTTCAACTGCTGGGGAAGAGATGACAATGCTTCTACTTGTCAGGATCAATCTCACAGGCACAAACATGACTTGAATCGCGAACCTCCTGCATTTAAAGGGGCAGGTGAACATTTGTCTCATCTGTCATATTTTGGTTTAAAGACTCGGGTCACAATAAATTAAATTAAACAATATACTACTTCTTACTAGTAATACATTTATTGTTTTAGGAACTTTAAAGAATCATCCTTTTTCTTGGTGTCATTTTAGAGTGGCTGGAGGAGAAAAAAAAAAAAAAAAAAAAAACTTATGCCCTGACTAACTCTTGGAATGGATTTCGCATTTATATTTGTGTTCAATGTACTACACCTGCCATTTAGAGAGTGTGCTGACTTTCAGTTTCCTGGCCTGGTATGGTGGGCTGTCAGTGGCTAATAAGGGTAACCTCAAGCAGACTGTGAACCTGGGGTCGAAGTTCTGTGGGCTACAGTGCAGGGAGCTTCAGGGCCTCTGATAAACGGGCAAGGGAGAAGGCCAAGCGCATCAGATGACCCCACACACAATCTTGCCCAATGTTTTGAGCTGCTGCTCTCCGGAAGGAGATCAAGGGTAACACTGTTCAGCAAGAATAGCAGCATTTTTCATGTAAATGGACAATAACGTATATTTTATCGTTACGGAATAGCAGAACAGAACGGCCTGTTCGTGATACCACATGGCTGCCAACATGTGGCACTACTCACCATGAACTTCTGCACGCTGATGGGGAAGGTGGCAGAGTAGAGTAGGATCTGACGGCCCTTGGCCAGGAAGCTGATGATATCCTCGATAAGCACTACAAAGTCCTGAGACAGCAGCTTGTCCGCCTGAGAAGAGAAAACATTCAAATGGAGCATTAGCAGAGTCACACAGTACTCTAAAAAAAAAAGTATGTTTTAAATCGTGTATTTCTATTAAATTTGCTACTACTGGTATGAAATTGACATTTGGCGCTGGTTGCCGGGGAACTGTTACATGTAGCGCCTTTAACCTCTTTGGTAGGTTGATGAACCAGACGAGATTTGAAGGCCCTGATGAAGAATAGTGAGTGGCTCGTAACAAAATAGATCAAGAGGACTGATTCTCTAGAGTCATCTACAGTAGTTGATTACAGTCAGGGGTTGATGGACTCAAGTACAACATGTATTTACACACTAACCTCATCCATCACCATCATTTGGACTCTATCCACTTTTGCCACGCCCTTCTTTATCAAGTCTAGGATCCTGCCGGGTGTGGCTATGACCACATGCACTGAGAAAGAATCAGAAACACCACCATTACAGATGTGGCATTGTGTACAGCTTTGAGGTTTTGTGACTTGTTTGTAGTGTACAGTGTGGTCCGAAATGATTGACACCCTTGATGAAGACGAGCAAAAATGACAATCAAATAAATAATTAAAATACGGACCTGCCACCCTTGTGCATCATGGATGGTGTTCTTCAGCTTGCAAGCCTCCCCCTTTTTCCTTCAAGGGTCCCCTTTTTCGATCAAACATAATGATGGTCATTATGGCCAAACAGTTTGATCTTTGTCCCCATGTGCAGTTGCAAACCGTAGTCTGGCTTTTTTAATGGAGGTTTTGGAGCAGTGGCTTCTTCCTTGCTGAGCGGCCTTTCAGGTTATGTTGATATAGGACTTGTTTTACTGTGGATCTAGATACTTTGTTACCCGTTTCCTCCAGCATCTTCAAAGTCCTTTGCTGTTCTGGGATTGATTTGCACTTTTCGCACCAAAGTACGTTCATCTCGAGGAGACAGAAAGCGTCTCCTTCCTGAGCGGTATGACGGCTGCGTGGTCCCATGGTGTTTATACTTGCGTACTATTGTTTGTACAGATGAACGTGGTACCTTCAGGCTTTTGGAAATTGCTCCCAAGGATGAACCAGACTTGTGGAGGTCTACAATTTTTTTTCTGAGGTCTTGGCTGATTTCTTTTGATTTTCCCATGATGTCAAGCAAAGAGGCACTGAGTTTGTAGGTAGGCATTGAAATACCTCCACAGGTACACCTCCAAGCTTCTGAAGCAATGACATAATTTTCTGGAATTTTCCAAGCTGTTTAAAGGCACAGCCAACTTAGTGCATGTAAACTTCTGACCCACTGGAATTGTGATACAGTGAATTATAAGTGAAATAATCTGTCTGTAAACAATTGTTGGAAAAATAACTTGTGTCATGCACAAAGAAGATATCCTAACCGACTTGCCAAAACTATAGTTTGTTAACAAGAAATTTGTGAAGTGGTTGAAAAACGAGATTTAATGACTCCAACCTAAGTGTATGTTAACTTCCGATTTCAACTGTACACACAGCGCATTCGTAAGTACTCAGACCCTTTTCCCAAATTGTGTTACAGCCTTATTCTAAAATTGATTACATCCCCCCCCAATCAACCTCTACACAATATCCCATAATGACAAAGCAAAAAACGGGTGAAGAAATGTTTGCAAATGTATAAAAAAAAAAATGAAATATCCCATTTACATAAGTATTCAGACCTTTTACTCAGTACTTTGTTGAAGCACCTTTGGCAGTGATTACAGCATTGAGTCTTCTTGGGTATGATGCTTCAAGCTTAGCACACCTGTATTTGGGGAATTTCTCCCATTCTTCTCCGCAAATCCTCTCAAGCTCTGTTAGGTTGGAAAAGGAACGTCGCTGCACAGCTATTTTTAGGTCTCTCCAGAGATGTTCGATCTGGTCCAAGTACGGCCTCTGGCTGGGCCACTCAAGGACATTGAGACTTGTCCCGAAGCCACTCGTGCGTTGTCTTGGCTTTGTGCTTAGGGTCTTTGTCCTGTTGGAAGGTGAACCTTCGCCCCAGTCCGAGGCCCTGAGCGCTCTGGAGCAGCTTTTCAGCAAGGATCTCTGTACTATGCTCCATTCAAAATGTTTTGGTACCCTTACCCAGATCAATGCCTCGGAGCTCTACGGTTTTTGCTGACATGCACGGTCAACTGTGGGACCTTCTATAGACAGGTGTGTGCCTTTTCAAATAATGTCCAATAAAATGATTTTACCACAGGTGGACTCCTATCAAGTGGTAGAAACATCAAGGATGATCAATGGAAACAGGATGCACGTGAGCTCAATTTTTAGCCTCATAGCAAAGGGTCTGAACACTTATCTTACACAAACAACTGTTCAATTGTTTGGGGTCACTTAGAAATGTCCTTTTTTTTTTTTTTTAAAACAAATTTTTTGTCCATTAAAATAATACCAAATTGATCAGAAATACAGTGTAGACATTGTTAATGTTGTAAAGGACTATAGTAGTTGGAAAAGGCAGATTTTTAATGGAATATCTACATTGGCAACCACCACTCCTGTGTTCACAGTTATGAATTTAGGACACTAAAGAGGCCTTTCTACTAACTCTGAATAACACCAAAAGAAAGATGCCCTGCTCATCTGCGTGAATGTGCCTTAAGCATGCTGCAAGGAGGCATGAGGACTGCAGATGTGGCCAGGGCAATAAATGACAAGGTCCGTACTATGAGACGCCTAAGACAGCGCTACAGGGAGACAGGACGGACAGCTGATCATCCTTGCAGTGGCAGACCACGTGTAACACCTGTACAGGATCGGTACATCCGAACATCACACTTGCGAGACAGGTACAGGATGGCAACAATAACTGCCCGAGTTACACCAGGAACGCACAATCCGTCCATCAGTACTCAGACTGTCCGCAATAGGCTGAGAGAGGTCATGGTCTGGGGCGTCATGGTCTGGGGCGGTGTGTCACAGCATCATCGGACTGAGCTTGTTGTCATTGCATCATCGGAGGGTGAGGGCTAGGGCCATTGCCCCAAGAAATGTCCGGGAACTTGCAGGTGCCTTGGTGGAAGAGTGGGGCAACATCTCACAGCAAGACCTGGCAAATCTGGTGCAGTCCATGAGGAGGAGATGCACTGCAGTACTTAATGCAGCTGGTGGCCACACCAGATACTGGCTGTTACTTTTGATTTTGACACCACATTATTCAGAACAACATTATTCCATTTGTTAGTCACACGTCTGTGGAACTTGTTCAGTTTATGTCTCAGTTGTTGAATCTTATGTTCATACAAATATTTACACAAGTTTGCTATAAATAAACACAGTTGACAGAGAGGACTTTTCTTCTTTTGCTGAGTTTAGATATTCCATAAAAAAAAAAAAAATCTGCCGTTTCAATTTACATTAGTCATTTACAACATTAAGTGTCTACACTGTACTTCTGATCAATTTGATGTTATTTTAATGGATTTTTTTACTTCTCTTTCAAAAACAAGAACATTTCTAAGTGACCTCAACTTTTGAAAGGTAGTACACACACACACACACACACACACACACACACACGTAAAAATGTCTAAAAACCTATTTTGGCTTTGTCATTGTGGAGTACTGTGTGTAGATTAACGCTGTAACGTAACAAAACTTGGAAAATGTCAAGGGGTCTGAATACTTTCCAAATGCACTGTATTTATCGCAAGGTTCCATTGTTGGCATTTCGTAACTGAATGTGATGCTGCTGTTGGGTAATTACCAGTCTCGTCCAGGCGCATGATGTCATCTCGCAGGTTGGTGCCGCCTGTGGTGGCCATGACCTTCACGCCGCCCAGGTGCTTACTGATCTGGATACTGATCTGGCTAACCTGCAGGGCCAGCTCACGAGTGGGCACCATCACAATGGCTTGGGAGAGGGGGAGAGGTATAGATAGGTCAAGTGTAAGACAATGTGGTTTGACAGAGTAGTAGGAGTATGGCTTCAGACAGCGACCATTTAGTCACATTCTGCAACCCTTTGACTTGACTGTGTGAGTTAAACTGTCCAGTCAATGTTCCCTCTAAGCACCAGACTGAACTTCACTCAACTTTCTAGACTTTTCCCCATTAACACTATCAACATACCAAAACAAAATGAACTATGCAATACCAAACATGCAAAACTAACTAGGCAAGACATTTTGATGTAGGCAGAATGCATCGGAGTATGATTTTATTGCATTGACAGACTCAGGCCGTACTCTACACAGACCGGTGCGGCATAACCATCAGAGCTGCACTAGGCCTATATGCAAATAGACCATCGCCATATATGGATCTCTGCCATTTACCTTGAACTGTTTACAGCATGAGCAGTCGTGAATAGATGTGCTTGTTTTGAGATGTGGCCACGTGTACACATTTTGTTAATATTATCTATTAGTTAGTTAGTTATAAGCCCAGTTACAGATATTTGTAGTCAACAATAGGGGAGTGATGGCTTCCTACAAGAGCACAAAATATGTACATTTCTAGACATCTTTGAAAAGTGAGGCAGGTAAAGAGCTTTTGTCTTAAAGGGGCAGTGCTGTATTTTCAGACAGGTTTGAATAAGGTAAGTAGCCAATAGGCAGATGGTAGCATAATTTGCCTGATTCTCTGTAATAATGGTATGGGAAACATAATGCATTTCATTTTGTAAAGTGGTTCCCTGAATCAAACAACATTTTCAGTCACATTGTCTGAAGGACAAGTGGAAAAACAGGTTAATGTCAAGCCCTGCATTAATGTCAAGCCCTTTTTTACCAAAGTCTCATGGAATGTAGGCCAACATTGAACACCACACATTTGCTGCTAATGTAGGCCGAATGATAGAACAGTTATTTCCATGTTAAAATGTTATGGGATGCATTTTCTCCATTGTTTTTGATGGTAGACCATTCTGGTAGGCCTAGATTATGATCAAAAACGCAAAGTAGCCTACTTGGCCAGCCTCAATGTTCACAGTAAACACGTGCTGAAGTTGAACAGAATTTCCACAATGTTAAAGTTTGCACTCAGCAGACCTGAAATTTGCTCAGTGCTGAAATTCTTTTGAGGGAACATTGTGTCCAGTGCTCCCATATTTCATTGAAATATGACCTAGAATTACTTACAATGGTAATTAGGTATGTTGAAAAGGATATTTTCTGTGTTGGAATGGTCCCAGACCTGCTGTCCCAGATCTGCTGGAACCCTGACCTATTCACCGGACGTGTGACCTGTCCCAGACCTGCTGTTTTCAACTCTCTAGAGACAGCAGGAGCGGTAGAGATACTCTCAAAGATTGGCTATGAAAAAGCCAACTGACACTTACTCTTGTGTTACTGACTTGTTGCACCCTCGACAACTACTATGATTATTATTATTTGACCATGCTGGTCATTTATGAACATTTGAACATCTAGGCCATGTGCTGTTAAAATCTCCACCCGGCACAGCCAGAAGAGGACTGGCCACCCCTCATAGCCTGGTTCCTCTCTAGGTTTCGGCCTTTCTAGGGAGTTTTTCCTAGCCACCGTGCTTCTACACCTGCATTGCTTGCTGTTTGGGGTTTTAGGCTGGGTTTCTGTACAGCACTTTGAGATATCAGCTGATGTAAGAAGGGCTATATAAATACATTTGATTTGGGCATACCCCAAGTCATAAAAAAGTAATAATACAAGTATCCTGCTGATTGGCCAGCTCATCCTCCTCAGGAGTATGACATTTATTTTATTTAACTAGGCAAGTCAGTTAAGAACAAATTATTATTTACAATGACGGCCTACCCCGGACGACACTGGGCCAATTGTGCGCCACTCTATGGTACTCCCAATCACGGGCAGTTCAGCCTGGAATCGAACCAGCCTCTAGCACTGAGATGCAGTGTCTTAGACCGCTGAGCCACTTGGGAGCCATCATACTCCATGAAGAAATAGCAAGCATTTTTGAAACCATCTGTTTGATAAAAAATAAAAACTCCTCAAACTTGTATAAGTATTTGTTTCTCTCCGATGTATGCTTTGGCCACAAATATGAATACAGGATGAGTTAACAACACTATCTGGGTATGACTTAACAGAATACGAACTTTTGAAGTTAGGTTTTCACTGGACAGTTACTTTAAATGTCTTATTGGTCGGTGAGAGCTGCCCATTCTACAAGGTCACCTCATTCAAACAGGTCAAGCAGTAAGTGCATTATGCTCATGATTCCTGTAATGACAGTGTCTGCCCTGACGCTCTGCCTGTTTCCCTGGGGCCCGCTGCTGTGATGATCAACCCACTCTCCCTACCTCTCCCACTTTGCTCTAGGGGAAAAAAATAAATGTTGATTGTATAACATTTAAAACTACAATTGCAGGAAAATATACTTGTAACAGTTGAAGAGAGGAGGTTTTTCTGATTTCTGTAGGTATATTTTTTATTTCTCAACTCTCAATTTTTAGCTCTATAGCAACTATTTTACCACCAAGATATTTGATATAGCTTTGGGATATGTAGTGTGCGAAATGCGCATTGGCTATTACGAGAGCATGGGCCTGATTGGGTAGTAGGCTACGACTGCAAAGTTATTTTTAGGACATTAAAATGTACTGTTAAGCTTAATATGGCTACTACCAGTAGGTATTATATTAAGTTAGCTATCTAGCTAATGTGTTTTGAGTTTACACTTACTCATGTGGTGAATTGGACCCAAATAAAACATGCCTATAATTAGTGCACACAAATGAATCTATATTTTAACAGTAAAATGTAACAATAGCCTAATTGTCAACCCAAAATGCATGACAATAACTGGATTAGGTTCTACATCAAAATATCTTGAATCACGCATTCCTGCTTAAACATATTAGATGAAACATAACTTGAATACCTTTTCAGTAGTCACTTTTTAATAAACACTTTAACAAAGCACTGCGAATGATATAAGACCATTACAAATGTTTCCTATTGTTGTAGTAGAGACCAGTCGAGTATAAAAGGAGAGAAAAAGTAATGTGAAGAGCCTTGACTCACCCTGTATATAGTCCTTCTTCAGGTCTATTCTCTCCAGCATGGGGATGAGGTAGGCCCCACTCTTCCCTGTTCCATTCTTGGCTCGGGCCAGGATGTCTCGTCCTGACAGGGCTATGGGAATGCTCTCCTCCTGAAAGTGACAAACTCTGGTTTTATGGAATTTTATCAAAAAAATATCTAACTATAACTATGACAAACTACAAAAGCTAAGTCCAAAGACTTCAGTTATAACTCAGACGCAGTCCGGGATCTTAAGCTCAACAAATTTGCAACATATTGTACACATTTTTGGGGGAGGTAACATATCACACGAAATGGATGACGTAGTACACAATTGGATGACATAGTACACACAAAAAAAAAAAGGGACCCGTTTTGGCTCGAGCACCACTTTCAAAACTACTGATTGAAATTATACTAAAGTTCTGGAGCATCTTTATAGGTTATAGGCATCAGAATCAGGAGCCAATTTACAGCAAGGGAATCCCCCAGTTTCAACAGGTGATCTTCGGGCAGAGACGCTCCGCTCCCAGTGAGTGTCGTACCTGGATAGGGGAGGGCTTCTCCCAGCCCATCTCAAAGATGCCCATCAGGAGCTCCCGTTTCAGACAGTAGTCCTCAAACTCATTCCCCTTAGTGGACGTTACATCCTGGGAGACAGCGAGAAAGAGGTTAGACAACAGAAGTAACAAACTTGATTAAAATGACACCAGGAAAATCCATTTGAGCTCTTGAAAAAGCATGCTGCAATGTACCATGACTTACAGAGGTTCTGACCCTGGTGTCTTTGGGAGGGAGCTGTAGGCTCTTTTTCCAGTCATCTCCAAACCTGACAGAGCAGAAGAGAGCAATTAAAAGAACACTTGCACACAGTCACTACTGATTTCTAAAACAAAATCTACTGGGTCATCACTTCTAAAACCTGGTATGAAGGTATAATAAACTATATGAGCAGAACACAATTGTTTCAGTCACTGGGTGAAACAGGGGTGTGAGAGAGAAATGTGTACCTAATCCCAGTTCCCTCCTGGGCAGCACCCGCTTTCTGGGATGCACCTGTGGCCTCGTCTGACAGAGAGCCCAGGACGAGGGGTCCTGATTGGGGAGAAGCCAGTTTAGGCGGCCCCCTAAGCTGCCCGTTCTGCTTGTTCAGTCCCATGACGACAGGACCAAGGTTCTCTGTTCTGGCAGCTGCCATTTTCGCTTTCTTGTTTTTATTCTCAAAATATTAATATTTTCTACCCCTGTTTTTTTGGCCCCTTAAAAAGCCTCTTAAAAAGTAGATGAGTCTAATAAAGCATTAACAAATATCTAGTTTTTTGTCTAAAGCTTTTACAACAGAAATCTATTTGTAGTTTTTACATATACGTGCAGTTCGGTCCCCTTCAACAGAGTTTACTGCCGTATGAAAAAAAATAGTATTTATACAAGAGCTCTCCCAAATGAAGAGATATATGCATTCAAATGCATAAATATGCTGCACCTGCACACAATATAGAACATATTTGAACAAGAATCAAGGAGTTTAATTCCTGCAATAGAATTGCTAAGACAATTTGAAGCGGGGGAATAGCATCTGTAATATAATCTTTGTTCAAACGTTACATTTATGTTTTTATTTCCTTGTTTTGCGTCAAGTCCATTTGAATTGCTCAACATCGATGTCCTTTGTACAAATATTTCTTCAAAATAATATGGTCCTTATTGTTCAACATTTGTTTTCCACTCTGTCTGTATATGTCCATCCACGTGTTAAAGTAGTTCCCTGATGTTGAAAATCAAACAAGGGTAACTGTAGTCCAAAAGCAACGCAGCTTTAAGCTCCCCTTGGGCTCCTTTCAGTCTGTCCCCTCTGCTCCAGGTGAGTCTCCCCCCTCTCTCAGCTCTTCTGTCAAAGTGTGTAGCTGTGTGTGTGTGTGTGTGTGTGTGTGTGTGTGAGTGGGGGTGTATTCAGCTCATTTCATATGCAGCAACTCAAACCTGTGCCACCTGACAGGAAGAAGGAGAATTTGATTTTAGAAGTCAGAGTGAATACTACATAAGCCCTAGAATTGCTTTAAAACCATATAATACAATGTAGAATAGATGCCCAAATGTTCTATTCAAATCCCCAACTACATCATGTCAAAAATGTACTTGGCTGACAGGCACAAGGTTAAATTGCTTTTCAAGTGTTGGCTTGGTGGATCAGTCTGTATTATATTCCAACAAGCGCATGCAGTATGAGACCAGGCAACAGGAGAGTAACGTTAGGCTATAATGTCAACAATGTGGGACTCATAGCTACTTTATAGTCGTAATCACGTGCACAGTTTGAAGTTACTTTGAAGAAATTAGCAAATGTTAGCTAGAAGCATCTGAACTTAAATGAAAGTTAATTGCAAATATATGGACAACAAACACGCCACTGTCTTTAGCTAGCTAACATTAACTAACAACACGGATGTCCTTATCGGCCAAATAAAGGTAAAAAGCCAGCTAATGTTTCCAGTCAGTTGTTAGCTAACTTACCTCAATTGTGCCAACTGCAAAAAGTGATTCAAACCTAACTAATAGCGATTTGATGCTACAAAAGGCCATTCATCTTGCCAACTCGAGAGGAAGATATTTAGTAAGCCAGTTAACTTATATTACTAGCTATCTAATGACGTTAGCCACTTCTAGCTTTGACATAAACATGCAAGTCGGCTAGTAAGTTACGTTAGCTAGCTATCTGAATAATTTAAATACTCATTTAGTAAGCCATCTAGGTATCGTTACATCACTGATGAAAAGGGTTATTATAAACTAGCTAGTCAGATTAGTTAACTTGGATGGCTTGTGCATTGGGTTGTCGTTTTCCATGTCTGAATGTTAGCTGGCTGGCTAAATTATCTAGCTGACAAGCTAACGTCGACTTTATCAAATCTGTATAATGCAAATTGAATATAACTCCACGAAGCACTCACCTTCCTCTTACTTTGATGTTATATATCATAAATGTTTGCGGCAAATCAATTACTTGTGTTACTATTAGATTAAATTCACTCCAAATAAAACGCTAATTCAACATGGTCTCGTCGCCTTCTTCTTCTATGATATCACGGCGGTCCACAAACAAACGTTTAAAGTGCATGCCGCCACCTACTGTGCTGGAATGTCGATCAATCATGATCTGCCCAATTATGTACTACCATGAAAATAACATTCTAAACCAAATAAATCCCTAACACCACCAATTACAGCACTTAACCTTCACATTGTTTCTACATTCATTCCGGTCCTTGACCCTCATCCTCCCACCCCATGTCATCAGATGATCTGACACCCATATTGTTGACATTCCAACACAGCTGTTGCTTCCCCAACTTTTTCTCAATTTTGTCCGCACTACTCGCCACGATTTCCGACCTCCTACTTAAGACATGACTCTATCCCAGGGCTCTCCTACCCTGTTGTTGTTGTTGATGATGATGTTGTTGTTGATGATAATGTTGTTGTTGTTGTTGATCGTTGTTGTTGTTGTTGTTCTTCTTATTCTATGAGGTTTAACGGCAGTTGGCATCCAATATGTTGCGTTACCGCCACCTACTAGACTGGAGTACAACTCCCTTGTATTTTGCTTGAAAAATAATAAAGAAACAAATACCCTACCATCTAACACTACACTCACACACCATTTTTTTTTTTAACGTAAAATAAAATAAAAAAGAATATAAAAATAACACCACCTTATTCCACTATTTAAATTTATTTAGTCCTACCTCATGCCAATAACCTGAAAGGATGGAACATCACCACTTAACACACCCTGTAACTCTTCTGATGCCAAGACTCGCACACCCAAATAATTCTCTGCAGCTGCCACCACAACCTCAATTTTCTACAACTTACGTTCCATCCCTGCAGTACAGGTCACCGTGCTTCTACATCTGCATTGCTTGCTGTTTGGGGTTTTAGGCTGGGTTTCTGTACAGCACTTTGTGACATCGGCTGATTTAAAAAGGGCTTTATAAATACATTAGATTGATTGATTGATTGATTGATAGTGCACAACTTCTTTACCCATGTCACTATTAGCATAATAACAATCAAAACAATAAATCCATAAAACATTAATTGTTCTGATTAACATACTAAAACTTACTCAAATCAATCAGTCAGTCTTAAAAATCATTCAGCTTCCAAATCATAATTAAAACCCAACGAATTATCCTACCAAAATTTAGAATGACATTGCTCAGTGATTCACATTGGATCTATCACTCAAAATAAACACCCTCAACGTATCACACATCAACACTGGGCGAATGTACATTAATATTAACATACAATATATTCACCTTATAATTAACCATCTCATCAGGGTTATAAATACAGATCAGTATCTCAATGCATTCTTAGCCTAAATTACTATAAATGTAGCAGTGTGTAAACCTCCTCAATCAACCTGATACCCCAACTAACAATTTCAGTCTAAATCAATTACAGGCACTATTGACCAACCCCCTCCCTTTCCCGGTAATCTTCTGGCATTTCTTCATTTTTCTTCTTCAGATAGCTTCACAGTTCAAAGTGTATGGCCCATGACAATGTCCCAATTTCAATGTCTCACCTGAACCCCACCACAACTCCAACCATGTGTCACGTCCTGACCATAGTAAGATGTTATTTTCTATGGTAGAGTAGGTCAGGGCGTGACAGGGGGTGTTTTTCTATGTTTTCTATTTCTATGTTCATTTTCTAGTTTTGTATTTCTATGTTGGTTTTGTTTGGGATGATCTCCAATTAGAGGCAGCTGGTCCTCATTGTCTCTAATTGGAGATCATACTTAAGTAGGGGTTTTTCCACCTGGGTTTTGTGGGAGATTAATTTTGAGTTGTGTATGTTTCACCTCTGTGTCACGGTTTGTTGTTGTTGTTGTTGTTGTTGTTGTTGTTGTTGTCTTTCAGTTTATTTACGTATTGCATAGTTTCACAGTGTAAATAAAAATGTGGAACGACACACACGCTGCACCTTGGTCCTCTTCTTCCTACGACAGCTGTGACAGAATCTCCCAACACCAAAGGACCAAGCAGCGTGATCAGGAGTGGACATGGGAGGACATTTTGAATGGCAAGGGATCCTGGACGTGGGAGGAGATCCAGGCTGGATGGGATCGCCTCCCATGGGAACAGGTGGAGGCAGCGAGAGCAGAACGGCAACGTTACGAGGAACTAGCACGGCAACGACGGAAGCACGAGAGGCACCCCCAAAACATTTTTTTTGGGGGGGGGGCACACGGGGAGTTTGGCAGAGTCAGGGTGGAGACCTGAGCCAACTCCCCGTGCTTACCATGGGGAGCGAGTGAAGAAGCAAGCACCGTGTTATGCGGTGATGCACACTGTGTCACGAGTGCACATTCACAGCCCGGTGTGATCTGTGCCCATGCCCCGCATTTGCTGTGCTAGGTTGAGCATTCAGCCAGGAAGGGTGGTGCAAGCTCAGCGCTCCTGGTCTCCAGTTCGCCTTCTCGGTCCAGGATATCCTGCGCCGGCGTTGCGCACTGTGTCGCCAGTGCGTATTCACAGCCCAGTTCATCCTGTGCCAGCTCCCCGCGTTTGCCGGGCGAAAGTAAGCATCCAGCCAGGACGGGTTGTGCCAGCTATATGCTCGAGACCTCCGGTGCGCCTCCACGGCCCAGTATATCCTGTGCCTGCCCCACGTACCTGGCCTCCAGTGAGTCTATCCAGCCTGGTACGTCCTCGTACTTGCCCTGAGGTGCATGTTACCAGTCTGGTGCCACCTGTGCCACCCCCACGCATCAGGCCTCCAGTGCGCCTGCCCAGTCCGGGGTGTCCTGTTCCTGCTCCCCACACTCACCCTGAGGTGCGTGTGACTAGTCTGGCACCACCTATGCCAGCCCCACGCACCAGGCCTCCAGTGCGCATTCCCAGTCCAGAGCTTCCGGCGACAGTTCCCAGTCCAGAGCTTCCGGCGACAGCCTACAGTCCGGAACCTCCTGAGACGGCCTACAGTCCGGAGCCTCCTGAGACGGCCTACAGTCCGGAGCCTCCTGAGACGGCTGCCAGTCCGGAGCCTCCTGAGACGGCTGCCAGTCTGGAGCCTCCTGAGACGGCCTGCAGCCAGGAAGCCTCCTGAGACGGCCTGCAGCCAGGAAGCCTCCTGAGACGGCCTGCAGCCCGGAGCCTCCTGAGACGGCCTGCAGCCCGGAGCCTCCGGCGATGATCTACAGTGGTACTACGGTGGTACTGAAGCAGAGGGATCAGCGGGCGGAGCGGGAGTTACGCCCCGAATCGGAGCCGCCTCCTCTGCTGGAGGATCCGCTGGATGATAAGGTTATGTGGACTGTACTAGAGCCGCCATAGACAGGAGTTACCCACCCTACCCTCCCTTTTGTTTTTTTGTTTTTGGGGGGGGTTTGTTGTTGTGTTTAGGTGCAGTCGGAGTCCGCACCTTTGGGGGGGGTACTGTCACGTCCTGAGGGTTTTGGTTTGGCCTTCAATTGGAGGCAACTGTTCTTCGTTGCCTCTAATTGGAGGCCATATTTAAGTAGGGGTTTTCAGCTTGTGTTTTGTGGGTGGTTGTTTCCATGTATAGTCATAGTACCTTACAGGACTGTTTTTCGTCGTTGTTTTGTTTCAGTGTTTTGTATCCTCTTAATAAATAAGAAGATGTGCATTCACATACCCGCTGCATTTTGGTCCACTCAATACGACGATTGTTACAGAACCACCCACCAAAAGAGGACCAAGTAGCGGAGGAAGGAGCAGCAGAGGAGCTGTAATGAGTCATGGACCTGGGAGGAGATCCTGGATGGGGCAGGACCATGGCACCAGGCGGGGGAGTACCGGCGCCCTAAGGACGAGCTGGAGGCAGCTAAGGCAGAGCGGCGCCATTATGAGGTGTTATACGCACTGATTGGCAAGTGCGAGAGAGGGGGGGGGCACACGGGTAGTATTGCTGAATCAGGTCGGAGTCCTGAGCCAACTTCCTGTGCTTATTATGGGGAGCGACGGATCAAGAAAGCACCGAGCTATGCGGAAATGCGCACTGTATTGCCCAGACGCATTCAAAGGCCGGTGCGATCGGTAAAAGCTCCTCAGTATGGCCAGGCTATGTTGAGCACTCAGCCAGGAAGGGTTGTGCAGGCCGTATGCTCCAAACCTCCAGTGCGTCTCCAGGGTCTAGTTTACCCTGTTCCTTCTCCTCACACTAGCCCTGAGGTGTGTGTTACTAGGCTGGCGCCTCCAAAGCCAGCCCCACACATCAGGCCTCTAGTGCGCCTGCCCAGTCCAGTACGTCCTGTTCCTGCTCCTCGCACTAGCCTTGAGGTGCGTGTCACTAGTCTGGCGCCTCCTAAGCCAGTCCCACGCATCAGGCCACCAGTGTGCCTGCCCAGTCCAGTACGTCCTGTTCCTGCTCCTCGCACTAGCCTTGAGGTGTGTGTCACTAGTCTGGTGCCTCCAAAGCCAGCCCCACGCATCAGGCCTTCAGTGCGCAGTCCCCGTCCAGAGCTTCCGGCGACAGTGCCCCCTCTAGAGCTTCCGGCAACAGAGCCCCGTCTAGAGCTTCCGGCGACAGTGCCCCGTCTAGAGCTTCCGGCGACAGTGCCCCGTCTAGAGCTTCCGGCGACAGTTCCCCGTCCAGTGCTTCCGGCGACATCCTACAGTCCGGAGCCGACAGAGACGGCCCACAGTCCGGAGCCGTCAGAGACGGCCCACAGTCCGGAGCCTGCAGAGACGGCCCACAGTCCGGCGCCTGCAGAGTCGCCCGCCTGTACGGCGCCTGCAGAGTCGCCCGCCTGTCCGGCGCCTGCAGAGTCGCCCGCCAGTCCGGCGCAGCCAGAGTCGCCCGCCAGTCCGGCGCAGCCAGAGTCGCCCGCCAGTCCGGCGCAGCCAGAGTCGCCCGCTGCGAGGGTCCCCAGTCCGGGGTCGGCGGCGAGGGACCTCACTCTAGAGGCGCCACCAAAGTGGGGTGAGCCAGTGGTGGAGCGAGGTCTGCGTCCCGCTCCTGAGCCACCTCCGTAGGGGGGAGGATTGGGAAGGGGGAGTGTTGCACAAGAACCGTCGGTGACGGTATCCACCCTCCCTTCACTCCCTTTAGTTTGGGGTTATTGTTTTTGTGAGTTTTTTTTCTCAGGTGCATTCGGGGTCTGCACCTTTGGGGGGGGGGGGTACTGTCATGTCCTGACCAGTAAAGGGGTCATTTTGTTATTGTAGTATGGTCAGGACGTGGCAGGGGTGTGTTTGTTTTGTGTTGTTGGGATTTTTGGGTACTGTTCTATGTCATGTATTTCTATGTTTATTTCTAGTTCTATTTCTATGTTCAGGGTTTTGGTTTGGCCTTCAATTGGAGGCAGCTGTTCTTCGTTGCCTCTAATTGGAGGCCATATTTAAGTAGGGGTTTTCAGCTTGTGTTTTGTGGGTGGTTGTTTCCATGTATAGTCATAGTACCTTACAGGACTGTTTTTCGTCGTTGTTTTGTTTCAGTGTTTTGTATCCTCTTAATAAATAAGAAGATGAGCATTTACATACCCGCTGCATTTTGGTCCACTCAATACGACGATTGTTACAGAAACTGTACATTTCTTTAGCATTCAATATACTAATATCATAATCAGCAAGCCAAAGGTTTTAAACTACAAACAAAACACGATAATAATAAGACCACTCTACTCCCTCAAATCGTTAATTGTTTGTTATAATATACCCCAACGTTATGTGTGCTTAATTTAGCATGCGCTACCCTTTGACACGTACAGTCGAAGTCGAAGTTTACATACACTTAGGTTGGAGTCATTAAAACTTCTTTTTCAACCACTCCACAAATTTTTTGTTAACAAACTCTAGTTTTGGCAAGTCGGTTAAGATATCTACTTTGTGCGTGACACAAGTCATTTTTACAACAATTGTTTACAGACAGATTATTTCACTTATAATTCACTGTATCACAATTCCCCTGGGTCAGAAGTTTACATACACTAAGTTGACTGTGCCTTTAAACAGCTTGGAAAACTCCAGAAAATGATGTCATGGCTTTAGAAGCTCCTGATAGGCTAATTGACATCATTTGAGTCAATTGGAGGTGTACCTGTGGATGTATTTCAAGGCCTACCTTCAAACTCAGTGCCTCTTTGATTGACATCATGGGAAAATCAAAAGAAATCAGCCAAGACCTCAGAAAAAAAGTAGACCTCCACAAGTCTGGTGCATCCTTGGGAACAATTTCCAAATGCCTGAAGGTACCACGTTCATCTGTACAAACAATAGTAAGTCGCTCTGGATAAGAGCGTCTGCTAAATGACTTAAATGTAAATGTAAATGTAAGTATAAACACCATGGGACCACGCAGCCGTCACACCGCTCAGGAAGGAGACGCGTTATGTCTCCTAGAGTTGAACGTACTTTGGTGCGAAAAGTGCAAATCAATCACAGAACAACAGCAAAGGACCATGTGAAGATGCTGGAAGAAACAGGTACAAAGTATCTATATCCACAGTAAAACGAGTCCTATATCGACATAACCTGAAAGGCCACTCAGCAAAAAAGAAGCCACTGCTCCAAAACCTCCAATAAAAAGCCAGACTACGGTTTGTATCTGCACATGGGGACAAAGATCATACTTTTTGGAGAAATATCTTCTGGTCTGACGAAACTAAAATAGAACTGTTTGGCCATAATGACCGTCATTATGTTTGGAGGAAAAAGGGGGACGCTTGCAAGCTGAAGAACACCCTCTCAACCGTGAAGCACGGGGGTGGCAGCATCATGTTGTGGGGGTGCTTTGCTGCAGGAGGGACTGGTGCACTTCACAAAATAGATGGCATTATGAGGCAGGAAAAGTATGTTGATATACTGAAACAACATCTCAAGACATCAGTCAGGAAGTTAAAGCTTGGTCGCAAATGGGTCTTCCGAATGGACAATGACCCCAAGCATTCTTCCAAAGTTGTGACAAAATGGCTTAAGGACAACAAAGTCAAGGTACTGGAGTGGCCATCACAAAGCCCTGACCTCAATCCTATAGAACATTTGTGGGCAGAACTGAAAAAGCGTGTGCGAGCAAGGAGGCCTACAAACCTGACTCAGTTACACCAGCTCTGTCAGGAGGAATGGGCCAAAATTCACCCAACTTGTTGTGGGAAGCTTGTGGAAGGCTACCCAAAACGTTTGACCCAAGTTAAACAATTTAAAGGCAATGCTACCAAATACTAATTGAGTGTATGTAAACTTCTGACCCACTGGGGATGTGATGAAATAATTAAAAGCTGACATAAATCATTCTCTCTACTGTTATTCTGACATTTCACATTCTTAAAATAAAGTGGTGATCCTAACTACCCTAAAACAGGGAATGGGATTAAATGTCAGGAATTGTGAAAAACAGAGTTTAAATGTATTTGGCTAAGGTGTATGTAAACTTCCCGACTTCAACTGTATCTCTCTACTGAGTCTAACAATTCAGTACCATATAATATTATATGACTGGTCTCTCTTTTCCATAACCATGTAAAATGATCCTGGTATCGTTACTAGACCAATGTCCAACGACATATTTAATAGCTGTTTCGCCTTAGATTGTTCCTGTTACCCCTCGAAATGTAATACTTTTTTCTGTCGCAAATGTAGTCAATTTCTCTGAGTAAGGAATCAGTGATATTTGATCCTAGGCATTTATTAAAAAGTTGTTTGAGACGTGGTCTCCTACGTCTCCCTTAACATACATTCTGTAGTGGACTTCCATCAGTCTTGAAAGAAAGAATACAACTCAAGACACATCAGATAATACAGTGTTCCATTAAGTTGAAACGACATCGTATACAATAAACAATAAACAAACCCATAACCCCTTTCCGGTAATCTAATAATTTCAGCCTGTTGCATTCATTTAGTAAAAATATAAACCTTTTGTTTAACAAACCTAGAAACTTCAAAAAGTTGGTGTTGCCTCATAAGCGTAAAAATCAAAACTAACTGCAATCCACTTTAATGACCGGACACTGTTCCACGTAATGGAAACAGATTATAATGTTAGAATACATTAACTTCCTGCTCAAATTCACTGGTGTTACCTAAACTATAAAACCCAGCAACAGTAATCAGATATTATCAAAGATTGTTTCCGATTCAACTATTCAGACCTCTACTACAAATGTCCCACTGCGTCCCTTACAGCCCGAAATAGACCAATGAGCATGACTCGCTTTCACCAGCGGACTAAAACATGGCATTAGTAGTCTATCCAAAAACCAGCGCTAACTAATAACCATTTAGGCCACAAAAACGTATTACCTCGAAATCGCATCGCTTTTTATGTTGAATAAATTAGCCTTCCAATTTGAACTAAGTACACTGTTAAAACGTTCAGTTTAACATCTTAAAACAAACACTGGCGGCAGTATCTGTCTATGCAAAACATACCAATAATTGAATTACGTTCTGAAACCCAGATTTTAGTTGATACCATAGACCCAATGCTATTGAAATGACAAAGAAATCCCGCAAATAACTCAATTACAATGGTCTGTAGTCGTAACATCAGGCACGTAATAATGACACAATTCCCAGAAAATAACTTTACAGGTCCAAGCGTTTCTCCGCCGAGATTGTCACATGCACAAAAGGAATAGATTAGCAGTCAAAGTGTAAATTGACATACATTGTTTATGAAACAGATCTTACGCCTTTTAATAAAAGCGGATTATGTTTTCTCATTCAACATATTTCAATTACTTTACTACATCACATTAACTCCTCCGCTCTCTCCACTGGCTTCCAGTTGAAGCTCGCATCCGCTACAAGACCATGGTGCTTGCCTACGGAGCTGTGAGGGGAACGGCACCTCCTTACCTTCAGGCTCTGATCAGGCCCTACACCCAAACAAGGGCACTGCGTTCATCCACCTCTGGCCTGCTGGCCCCCCTACCTCTGAGGAAGCACGGTTCCCGCTCAGCCCAGTCCAAACTGTTCGCTGCTCTGGCACCCCAATGGTGGAACAAGCTCCCTCACGACGCCAGGACAGCGGAGTCAATCACCACCTTCCGGAGACACCTGAAACCCCACCTCTTTAAGGAATACCTGGGATAGGATTAAGTAATCCTTCTAACCCTCCCCCCTACCCCCCCCCCCCCCCCCCCACCCCCTAAACGATTTAGATGTACTATTGTAAAGTGGTTGTTCCACTGGATATCATAAGGTGAATGCACCAATTTGTAAGTCGCTCTGGATAAGAGCGTCTGCTAAATGACTTAAATGTAATGTAAATGTAAATGTAACTCCGCAATGATAAGTAGTTTGATGGAGACCCTAATTTGGCACAACGTCACATATTACGTAGAGATTCCACCTTAATTCGCTCTAACTTTATGGAAAAGGATTTATTCAATAAATATAGCTGCATAGGGTGACCAGACGTCCCCGTTTTCCGGGGAGAGTCCCCGTTTTTGGTGGCCTGTCCCCGGTTGGAGTTGTCCCCGGAAATGTCCCGGTTTTTAACTGTGCGTTAAAAGAAGACTGCAAAGTGAAATAATATTTTCAGAAAGACCGGGCAGCAGAGCCTACCTGTTGACGTCTCAATCGCGTTATGCTTGCTTTGTCCAGCATAGGGGGCTGCTCACTATATCAGCTTCATTCACTTTTCTTCTTCTACTAACTACTTTCTAGCGCTAGTTTTAGAGAAAACTGCTGTGGATAACTCGGCCAGAAGCTAGCAAGTGTCAAGTGAATCCACAACATCACCACAAATGTCTTTTTAAGCCAGGTAAGTTACAATCGTTGGAGATACTAGCTAATGACGTTATAATGTCACTATTTATTATATAGATAGATGATCTGCTTTATAAGGTTTTAAATAGGTTGTACTAGCTAATATTAGCTATGTTGACTAAGTTATCTAGCTAGGTTAGCTAACTACTGTCATGGTAGCTACAGTCATGGCCAAAAGTTTTGAGAATTACATAAATATTAATTTCCACAAAGTTTGCTGCTTCAGTGTCTTTAGATATTTTTTGTCAGATGTTACTATGGAATACTGAAGTATAATTATAAGCATTTCATAAGTGTCAAAGGCTTTTACTGACAATTGCATGAAGTTGATGCAAAGAGTCAATATTTGCAGTATTGAACCGTCTTTTTCAAGACCTCTGCAATCCGCCCTGGCATGCTGTCAATTAACTTCTGGACCACATCCTGACTGATGGCAGCCCATTCTTGCATAATCAATGCTTGGAATTTGTCAGAATTTGTGTTTTTTTTTATGTCCACCCGCCTCTTCAGGATTGACCACAAGTTCTTAATGGGATTAAGGTCTGGAAAGTTTCCTGGCCATGGACCCAAAATATTGATGTTTTGTTCCCCAAGTCACTTAGTTATAACTTTTGCCTTATGGCAAGGTGCTCCATCATGCTGGAAAATGCATTGTTTGTCACCAAACTGTTCCTGGATGGTTGGGAGAAGTTGCTCTCGGAGGATGTGTTGGTACCATTCTTTATTCATGGCTGTGTTCTTAGGCAAAATTGTGAGTGAGATCTTTCCCTTGGCTGAGAAGCAACCCCAAACATGAATGGTCTCAGGATGCTTTACTGTTGGCATGACACAGGACTGATGGTGGCACTCACCTTGTCTTCTCCGGACAAGTCTTTTTCCGAATGCCCCAAACAATCGGAAAGGGGATTCATCAGAGAAAATGACTTACCCCAGTCCTCAGCAGTCCAATCCCTGTACCTTTTGCAGAATATCAGTCTGTCCCTGATGTTTTTCTTGGAGAGAAGTGGATTCTTTGCTGCCCTTCTTGACACCAGGCCATCCTCCAAAAGTCTTCGCCTCACTGTGCATGCAGATGCACTCACACCTGCCTGCTGCCATTCCTGAGCAAGCTCTGTACTGGTGGTGCCTCGATCCCGCAGCTGAATCAACTTTAGGAGACGGTCCTGGCACTTGCTAGACTTTCTTGGGCGCCCTGAAGCCTTCTTCACAATAATTTAATTGGTTGATTTAGGTGCAATCTTACTGGCAGCAATATCCTTGCCTGTGAAGCCCTTTTTGTGCAAAGCAATGATGACGGCACGTGTTTCCTTGCAGGTAACCATGATTGACAGAGGAAGAAAAATGATTCCAAGCACCACCCTCCTTTTGAAGCTTCCAGTCTGTTATTCGAACTCAATCAGCATGACAGAGTGATCTCCAGCCTTGTCCTCGTCAACACTCACACCTGTATTGACGAGAGAATCACATTTTTAAAAACTATTTTTACTGACATGATGTCAGCTGGTCCTTTTGTGGCAGGGCTGAAATGCAGTGGAAATGTTTTTTGGGGATTCAGTTCATTTGCATGGCAAAGAGGGAGTTTGCAAATAATTGCAATTAATCCGATCACTCTTCATAACATTCTTGAGTATATGCAAATTGCCATCATACAAACTGAGGCAGCAGACTTTGTGAAAATTAATATTTGTGTCATTCTCAAAACTTTTGGCCACGACTGTAAGTTAAAAAAACATTCACATGTAAACATGCAGTGGACGGGCTCTTTTGAAAATATTATTATATTAATGCACAATTAATTATGAGAATATTTATTTGAAGATTACAATTTTAATGGTTTGGCATTATAATAATTTGTTTTAAAATATATTTTGAAATTTCATGGATAGAATTAGCATCATGTTTTCTGTTAGAGAGTGGAGAGGAGGAATACTGGATAGGAAGAAGAGTGAAAGAAAGAGAGGAGGAAAGGTAAATATATGATTACAGAGCCTGCCAATTTCTTATTCTAAACAATGTTTTTGAGATAAAATACAAAAATTAGGCAAGCAATGGGAATCTGTTAACCAAAGTATTTTATCTAGTAGTGTACTATTTATTATTAAAGATTGGAGAAGAAGGAGAAGGAAAAATTAAGGGAGTAAAAAACGTGAAGCTGTCACGACTCCTGCCAAAGTTGGTTCCTCTCCTTGTTCGGGCGGCGTTCGGCGGTCGACGTCACCGGTCTTCTAGCCATCGCCGATCCACCTTTCATTTTCCATTTTTTTTGTCTTGTTTTCCCGCACACCTGGTTTACATTCCCCACCAGCACAACTGGGGTCTCCACTACTCGCCCCCCTGCACCCGGTCCCAGTGGGATTCGTCTCGCCTTTCCCCGGGAGTACGATGGAACGGCTGCACGCTGCCAGGGTTTCCTGTTGCAGCTGGATCTATACCTGGCAACCATCCACCCGGCTCCTTCGGGCCATGAGAGGGTGTCCGCCCTCGTCTCGTGCCTCTCGGGGAAAGCCCTGGAGTGGGCCAACGCCGTGTGGGGAGAAGGAAATGCAGCGATGGACCATTTCGAGGATTTCAGTCTTCGACCACCCGCCAGATTGGCGGGGGGAATGCGCACAGTGGAGACCTAGTCTGGACCTTCCACCATAGTAGCACCAACGGAAACCCCTAAACACCTCCCCGAGCACTCTCGCAACCACCCCGTGAGAGCCCTCCGTTGCCATGAAACAGCGGCTAAGGAAACATGTCTCCGAATCCCTGCGTCAAGGGTACATTCGGTCCTCCACTTCACCCGCCTCCTTGAGTTTCTTTTTTGTGAAGAAGGAGGGAGGTCTGCGCCCGTGTATTGACTATCGAGCCCTAAACCAGATCATGGTAGAGTACGATGTGTCCCTGGTGCGCAGGGTGCTTGTTCGACTGTTGGAGCATGACCTGTATGCCAAGGCTGAGAAATGCCTGTTCTTCCAGCAGTCCGTCTCCTTCCTAGGGTACCGCATTTCCACCTCAGGGGTGGAGATGGAGAGTGACCGCATTTCAGCCATGCGTAATTGGCCGACTCCCACCATGGTAAAGGAGGTGCAGCGGTTTCTAGGGTTTGCCAATTACTACCGAAGGTTTATCCGGGGTTTTGGTCAGGTAGCGGCTCCCATTACTTCACTGCTGAAGGGGGGCCCAGTATGTTTGCGGTGGTCGGCTGAGACGGACAGGGCTTTTGGTCACCTAAGGGCTCTGTTTTCCTCGGCTCCCATGCTGGCCCATCCGGATCCCTCTTTGGCATTCACAGTGGAGTTGGACGTGTCCGAGGCTGGGATAGGAGCCGTGCTCTCTCAGCGCTCGGGTACGCCAATGAAGCTCCGCCCCTGTGCCTTCTTCTTGAGGAAGCTCAGCCCGGCGGAGCGAAACTATGATGTGGGGGACTGGGAGCTGTTGGCTGTTGTCAAGGCCCGTTTTCTTTTCACCCTTTCGTACAGACCAGGTTCCCAGAATGTCAAGGCAGACGCACTGTCCCGGCTGTATAACACAGAGGAGCGGCCCATGGATCCCACCCCCATACTCCCGGCCTTCTGCCTGGTGGCACCGGTAGTATGGGAGCTGGACGAGGACATTGACGAGGCGTTACGTGCAGAGCCCGCTCCCCTCCAGTGTCCCGCTGGGCGTCTGGACAGTCCGTCTGCAGTCCGTGACCGGCTGATCTATTGGGCTGATAGCTGATACCAAGAATGCTTGGTTCCACCCCGCCCATATAGATTGGGGGGCACCATAAGCCACTTTGGGTTCATCCTGTGGTCATCTGCCTCTGGTGTTGTCTTCCAGATGCCAGGATAATTAGACACAATAAGTATTATGTTATACTCCCCCAGGCTCTCTTTATCTCGATTACACCCACCTCATCTTATCTAAGGAATGCCAGCTGTAGGTTTTTACCTAGCCATCCATTAATCAGTTGCCAGCCCAAGCTTCAAAAGACTCCTCTCAGTTCACTCAGAATGAAGGAGAAAAATCTATCACTGTTTGTTAAGTATATAGTCATTAATTATTATTATCAAACAAAGCAGGTAAATATCATTTTTCTATCACAAGTGTTTCTTATATCAGCCATGACCCTCATACTTGACAGCATCAGGCACAAGATGTCCTGTCTCGGAAGTTATTTAAAGTTCCTAGTTATGAATCACTGTATCCAGGAGAGGTGAGCTGAATCTCTTCTCACACACATGTTAATTGGTGAGTTATAAGAAACCTCCGGTGGATGGTTATATTTACTCTGTCAATACATGGCACACACGTAAGGGTAACGTTTTATCAATCAACCCTATTCTGTTAAATGTACACATTGCACAATACCCCAGTAAGAGAGAATAAAGTAGACGGCATCGGTCAAAATCGTGATTTATGACTCTATGTCCGGCTGGGGCGTACATGCCCAAATAAGGGCATCCGGTCAGGACATCCTGGTGGGAAGGTGTCACGTGGTTAGGGTCATATAGTTGCATCCTGTTCTGTCACGTGTTAGAGTATGTGTTATTTTATATCTATATTGCATCTCTTTGAAGTTGTCATGATGATTGATGTGTAGGGACCTCGTTGAGCTGGGGGGGGGTTGTGTTTGAACATTTCAAAGAGGATGGCCCCCACACCCCCCTATTTTATTACTCTTAGGGTTGTTGTCTATGAATTAGTAATGTCCGGGGGGCTATGTGTTGGAGGCAGACGTCTTATAAATACGCCCCAGACACACATGCGGCCCCAGAACACTAAACAAGATTTTAAAAATAAACATGGATTTTGGTAAAGCAGTGATGACCGTAACAACGGAAGAAGGACCGCGGTTGAAACAGAGAAAAGACCCAGTATAAAGCAACAAATATACGACGTGCCAAAAAAGCAGTTTCTATGTGTGTGTAGAACCCAAATACTGCCCGCAACTGCACTGGAAGATCAAGTGATGATGTCTAATCGACAGCACTGGGGGTATCAGTTTGACTACCCGGCCCGTAGAGTGAAACTCTATACTGTAGCCGAAGGTGGAGAATATACAGACCAGACTTTAGGAGTGGACTATGGGGCTGAAGACTGGTCGGTTTTTCGCAAGGTTTTGTGTCCTGAACTGAGAGTTATCACCAAGGGGTATAGCTTGTTCACGGGCTACGAGACCCGTTGGGAAGGTACCCCAGACTCCTCAGGAAGAGTATTTCACAGGGTGAAAATACAGAGAAAGAATGGACTTCCCTGTGGATGCGTGGAGTTCTATATCAGCAACGAGGAAACCCGCAACCAAAATATTCGTGATGGTGGCCTGACTGGGGATTTCAGGTTGTGCATGCTTATTCCTTTTAAAAGTTGGGATCTAATGGAATTGAGCATGTTAGAGTTGTTGGATGTTCTTTTTGTACAGAGCCAACAGTGGCAGAGCATTGTTCGGCTAAGGAAGTGCATAATATATACGAATCCTGAGGATTATGATTCAAAGGAATCCCAAGAAGGGTCATCCTCAGAAGGGTCAGCCCCCGAAGAAAACTAAGTACGCAGCTGTGTTAACCACGCCCTGACCCCCCGAAGGCCTGGTTCTACAATAAAAGGAGGTCCCTTAAAGCCTCCACTTCTTCATTTCAGCATATACCATGGATATTCCTACAACATACCTGGACTGATACGTCATGGGGGCCAGACCCTAAGGACTGTATGCCTCGCAGCCAACCATTCTACTCCCCCCAGCCAAGACCCCCGACACCCCCTACATGTCCACAGCCTGAGGATGTGTTTGATGGGGTGGTCAGTACTATTTGTGTGGACACCATCAAGGCCTCTGTAGCCACACTTTTAAACGGGGTGATTGGAGAGTATATATGTGAAAAATGCATCGGTTGTGAGATCAATCACCCCAGCCAGCGCCGGCATACTACTTCTTCAACCATTTTGAGGAGCTGGTGAAAAGACTGTGGTCCTGCAGGTTTATACCTGCGCTGGTCAGAGCCCTGGAGTCTATGGGTCATGGGTCTTGTGCCGTCTATTCCCAGAGTTTACGGGGTAACCTAACCTGGACGACAACAAATACCGGAAAGCTGTGGTGGAGGACGTGATGACTTTCTGGCGCAACAAAACCCCAGAGACTGAGTGACAATACCTATTTGTTATTTAGATGTAAAGCAATGGGGAGCTATATACATACGTTGTTAGAGAGAATAAATACGTTTTTTCTTTTGAGAGAACTTACAAATGTGATGCATCAAATTATTGAAAATAAAGTGAACAATGTATCGTTCTACACAACCCATAATACATGGGCTAATGTAGAGCGTGTGCTAAAAATGGAGCAAATCATGAATCATGTATGACATACGGGCGAGAGTATGCAATGGACACAACTGGTCTCCCGTCTTGTGGATGATTCTGAAGAACTAGAAACAAACTTGTCTAAGATTTTACTTTATTTGTTTGAAACACCGTTTAATTGTAACATGTATCACATTTGTTGTTTATATACTTATATAGCTGATGTGTGTGTTTTAAAAATTCAGCGACACAAGCCTGTAAATCTAATCCAAATATACAGGGTGTTGCATGCTGGGATCGTTGAGAAAACGGGGACAAGTATCCTGCAACGAATCCTAAATTGCCTGTATATGTAAAAATAAAAATACAAAAATGAAACTGAAATGTTGTTGTTATTTGAAAGTGGCTCATTAACGTTATTGTACCTCAGAGAGGCAGGAAGGATGGCGGAGCAGATGTTGAAAAACATGTAATACACCCCCTCTAACCCTGGGTCTTATTGGGGTAAGGAGCGTTTACAGAGAGCTATAGCCGAAGGAACAGGTAGCCGGTTAGGCGTTGCTCAAGTGGATGATTGGTTAGCCGCGTTTATACTCTGCATAAACCTGAAAAACAATTTCCAAGAAATATAGTTTTTTCTACTCATCCCTTGTCCCAGTTTCAGGCGGATCTATGTGACATGCAGGCCCATGCAGATAAAAAATTATGGAAATCGATATATGCTAATGGTTATAGATATTTTCTCTAAAATGGCCTTTGTAAGGGTCTTAAGAAATAAGAGTGGGGCAGAGGTAACCAGGGCCTTTGGCGTTATCTTGAAGGAAGGAGGAGTCCCCAAGAAAGTGCAGACTGATGGCAGAAAATTATTTTTTAATAATACTTTTCAGAAACTCATGAAGAAGCACAATATAGTACATTTTGCCACAGGATCGGATTTGAAAGCTTCATTTGTCGAAGCTTTTACAGAACTGTGAGGGAGCGGATGTGGCGATATTTTACAGCTCACAACACGCATAGATATATCGAAATAGTTCAAGATTTAGAAAAGGGTTACAACTACAGCTACCATAAGAGTATAAGGATGAAGCCCGCAGAGGTCTCTTCGGAAAACTCTTTTCAAGTCTTTAAAAATCTGTATGGTTTGTTCCCCCTTCGCCGTAAGAAAAAAATTGATTTTAAATTCATAGTGGGGGACATGGTACGTATATCAAAGTTGAGGGGTGTTTTCGACAAGAAATATGAGCAAGGTTACAGTTGTGAAGTGTTCACCGTTACCGAATGTCTACCTCGCATACCCCCTGTCTACAAATTAAAAGATTATGACAGGGAGCTTATAGAGGGATCGTTTTATGAGAAGGAACTACAGAAGGTACAGATGGTTAAAGACAAAGTCTTTCACGTGGAGGAGATTCTAGATCATAAGAGAGAAAGGGGAAAAAAATGGGTGTTGGTCCATTGGAAAAACTGGCCTCAAAAGTTTAACAGTTGGGTTTTAGAGCAAGATGTGGTGGAGGCATCGGGGGTTAACTTAAACCCTCAGGCATGATAAATACAACGTCATTTGCGTGTACACAGGAGTGCATCATGGAACACAGCAGCTTCTACCTGACCATCCCAGTAATGCGTCTGCACACATATATCGTAAGAACCAAAGTTCGAATTATACAACCAATTTTCCAAAGCCTATAGAGTTATCCGAGGCCTGGGAAGTAGGTCTCAGCGAGATTACATACCCCCACAGCTGGTATAATATCAAAGAGAAGGACCGGGATTTTTATTGCAAAAGGATATCGGAACCTGCGAAACTTGTAAAGATTAAAAAAGGGTTCTATAGAACCGTCAACAGAATCGTCTCAGAGTTGAATGAACTCCTAACCCAGAACAATACGGAAATACTCTTGAGCAACAACCCTATTCATAAACGTGTACAAATCTCAGGGACTGCGGATAGGGGTATAAAGACCACCGATAATTTAGCCTACATGTTGGGACTGGTTCCCAATAAATGGACGTATGTGAAAGATAAATTAGCCCCATTCCCTGCGGATATACATGCAGGGTTTTACAACATATTTGTGTATACCGACATCATATCAGAGGGTAGGAGACAGTTGTGTGCCCCTCCTGAGAACAGTTCATATAGAAGGAAAGGATGGCGGGATAGTCACTGTCATCTACGACAAGCCACACTACGTACCTGTAAGCAAGAAATATACTACTCAAAAAAATAAAGGGAACACTAAAATAACACATCCTAGATCTGAATGAATGAAATAATCTTATTAAATACTTTTTTCTTTACATAGTTGAATGTGCTGACAACAAAATCACACAAAAATAATCAATGGAAATCCAATTTATCAACCCATGGAAGTCTGGATTTGGAGTCACACTCCACACTACAGGCTGATCCAACTTTGATGTAATGTCCTTAAAACAAGTCAAAATGAGGCTCAGTAGTGTGTGTGGCCTCCACGTGCCTGTATGACCTCCCTACAACGCCTGGGCATGCTCCTGATGAGGTGTCGGATGGTCTCCTGAGGGATCTCCTCCCAGACCTGGACTAAAGCATCCGCCAACTCCTGGACAGTCTGTGGTGCAACGTGGCGTTGGTGGATGGAGCGAGACATGATGTCCCAGATGTGCTCAATTGGATTCAGGTCTGGGGAATGGGCGGGCCAGTCCATAGCATCAATGCCTTCCTCTTGCAGGAACTGCTGACACACTCCAGCCACATGAGGTCTAGCATTGTCTTGCATTAGGAGGAACCCAGGGCCAACCGCACCAGCATATGGTCTCACAAGGGGTCTGAGGATCTCATCTCGGTACCTAATGGCAGTCAGGCTACCTCTGGCGAGCACATAGAGGGCTGTGCGGCCCCCCAAAGAAATGCCACCCCACACCATGACTGACCCACCGCCAAACCGGTCATGCTGGAGGATGTTGCAGGCAGCAGAACGTTCTCCACGGCGTCTCCAGACTCTGTCACGTCTGTCACGTGCTCAGTGTGAACCTGCTTTCATCTGTGAAGAGCACAGGGCGCCGGTGGCAAATTTGCCAATCTTGGTGTTCTCTGGCAAATGCCAAACGTCCTGCACGGTGTTGGGCTGTAAGCACAACCCCCACCTGTGGACGTCGGGCCCTCATACCACCCTCATGGAGCCTGTTTCTGACCGTTTGAGCAGACACATGCACATTTGTGGCCTGCTGGAGGTCATTTTGCAGGGCTCTGGCAGTGCTTCTCCTGCTCCTCCTTGCACAAAGGCGGAGGTAGCGGTCCTGCTGCTGGGTTGTTGCCCTCCTACGGCCTCCTCCACGTCTCCTGATGTACTGGCCTGTCTCCTGGTAGCGCCTCCATGCTCTGGACACTACGCAGACAGACACAGCAAACCTTCTTGCCACAGCTCGCATTGATGTGCCATCCTACCACTAGAGTGAAAGCACCGCCAGCATTCAAAAGTGACCAAAACATCAGCCAGGAAGCATAGGAACTGAGAAGTGGTCTGTGGTCCCCACCTGCAGAACCACTCCTTTATTGGGGGTGTCTTGCTAATTGCCTATAATTTCCACCTGTTGTCTATTCCATTTGCACAACAGCATGTGAAATGTATTGTCAATCAGTGTTGCTTCCTAAGTGGACAGTTTGATTTCACAGAAGTGTGATTGACTTGGAGTTACATTGTGTTGTTTAAGTGTTCCCTTTATTTTTTTGAGCAGTGTATATTATTAGTATTATATATATTATTATTTTTATTTTATATATTTTTTTATAAACATAATACAAATAAATGAAAATGGTTATGGAACAAAACCACCATCTCGACCCTAACCGCTACGTCTCATACTATGTTGATCAAGTGGGTAATGGGTTACCCGGCTATCATGGACCCCCGACCATGTACGGTTCGGGGATAGGCGGTATATTTCGTAACCTCTTTAGGATGGTTTTACCGTTTATGAAGAGAGGCCTCAGCATAGCCAAACCGCATTTAAAATCAGCGGCTAAAAATATAGTAAGTGAGGTTGTAGCCAATTGTCACGATTCCCACCGACGGTGGCGCCCCCTCCTGCTCGGGTGGCGCTCGGCGGTCGTCGTCACCGGCCTATTAGCTGCCACTGATTCCCTGTTTTGTTTTCCCCCCTTTTGTGAGTGTTTGCACCTGTTCGTAGTGGGGGTGATTAGCAGGGCTATAATTATTAGCTGGTCTGCCTTCTCATTGTGCGGGATTGTCATTCATGTTTGTGTGCTTGTGTTTACGCTTGTGCGTTAGTTTTGCGCCACATGTGTTTTCCTCTGTGTTTGGGGCACTTTGTTTTGTGTGCGCGCTATTCGCTGTTTGGGGTGGATTGTGTGTGTTCGCCTCTTGACCCATTAAAAAGCCACTACCCTGTGCTCGCTGCTTCCTGCGTTTTGATTCCTCACCCACGACGCCCGAGCCTTACACCAATGCTATGACCCGAAGGGCGTCACCAGATGCAGAGCATCAAGAAGGCTCGGGGCTTATGATGTTGTCTCGAAGACCAAAAAAGAGACCTCCAGGTATAAGACACAGGCCAGCCCCTAAAAAGCAGAGGTTAACCGTTAAAAGAAACTCAGTAAGTCAAAGACGTGGTAAAGTGAGGAGGTCTGGACCTAAAATGCCAAAAATAATACTCGGAAGTATTTTCTAAAAGAACCAAGAAACATGGCTCTTTTACACTGCATGTCCTCTGAAGCTATAAAGACAGAGCTCGATCTTTTCACGGCCCCCTTAACCCAACATTCAATAGACAGGTCCAGTTATGTGGAGATAGCCCCACTCTCGGCCATTACCGACAACGGTCCTATAGAATTTTTCATACCTGGCCATGGTGACAACTATCTGGACCTCAACAACACCTTGGAGCATTTACGTCTAAAAGTGACCAAAAGAGATGGTACTAATATTGAAAACGATGCCAAAGTGAGTCTCATTAATTACCCCTTGGCCACCATCTTCTCCCAAGTGGATGTGACTTTGGGTGAACGCCTAATCAGTCAAAGCAGTGCCACATACCCCTATAGGGCCATCATGGAGTGTTTACTCAACTACTCCGAAGACACTCTCAAGACACAATTCAGCGCCGGGCTGTTTAGCAAGGATACTGCAGGAGTCTCTATGGAACCGATAGACCCTTCCACCGGTGCAAACAAAGGACTGGAGGCACGCGCTCGCTACTGTGTCGAATCTCGAGAGTTTCATCTGCTAGGGCCTATACACTCTGACATTTTCTTTCAAGAACATTTACTCTTAAATTCGGTTGATTTAAGACTCAAATTAACCAGGGCCAAGGATGAGTTTTGTCTGATGTCTGCCCAAGACGGGGACTTTAGTTTAAAAGTGTTGGGGGCAACGCTTTTTATTAAAAAAGTGTCTGTATCTCCGGCAGTTCGTCTGGGTCACACAGGCTTTGGTGAAAGGAAATGCCTTTTACCCTCTCCAAAGAATTACCATGAAAACCTTTAGTATACCTGTGGGCAGTAGAATCTGCAGTCAAGAAAACCTTTTTCTAGGCCCTTTACCCCGCTACGTGGTTATAGGTTTGGTTGATCACGCCTCTAATACGGGCAGCTTACATAAAAACCTATTTAATTTTCAACACTTCAATACAGAGTATGTAGCTCTCTGTCAGGACGGATGTCAGGTCCCTGCTAAGGCTTTCCAACCGCAATTTAATAACAACATATCTGTGCGAGAATTTTACAATCTATTCCTGGCTACCGGGAGACATCTAAAAGATCTCTCTTTACCTATTGACAGAAATTATTTTGCAGACGGTTACACATTGTATGCTTTCAATTTATCCCCTGATGATGACACCTCAGGAAATCTGTCTGCGGTGTCCCAAGGTAACCTCAGGCTGGAAATGCGTTTCCGTACACCTTTAGCCTGTACAGTTAGCATGATTGTTTATGCGTGCTCTGATTCAATCTTGGAAGTGAATGCCCAAAGACAGGTCTTAGTGGATTATTATTAAGGATCGTTGAGCAAAGACATGAATACCCAAGAGTTGGAGGGGCTCATGACCCGCTTGATTGGAAAATTTTTTATGGAGTGTGGGCTTGTGATGAATTACCTATTGAGAAATGGCCTGAGCGGCCGGCCATGTTTATTGTCAATACCCATCCTAAACACATGCCGGGTGAACACTGGCTAGCTGTGACACTAGAAGATGAAGGAGGAAGAAAAATCACAACTTTTTTTGATTCCTACGGCTTTCCCCCCGGTTTTTCACATTTTCACAAATCTAGTAAAATTTTTTGACCAAAAACGGATCAAAGATCTACTACAGCATCAAACAAGTGCAAGATAACCTTTCCACTACATGTGGTCAACACTGTGTATTCTACCTGTGTCAAAGAGCCCATGAAGTTTCTTTTGAAGATGTTATGTCTCTTTATAATGATGATTTAAGAAGTAATGATGCCGTTGTAGATTGTTTTGTTCGAAAATATCAAAAGTGTTCAAATATGTGTCCTTTAAGACCTTGTAATCAAGGCGTATGCTCACGTCAAATGTTTCAAGAATGCCACAAATGTTAAATTGCTTAATTTTTCTAATAAACTTTATTGAATTTAATCATAGTCGTTCAAAAGTCATTAAAAATTCATTCAAAAGTCATTCAAAAGTCATTCAAAAGTCTAACCACCCCGAGAGATCGGGATTAGGAAAAGGTCCGGAGGCGTTCATGGGGCTAAATGAGTCATCATCATCCCCTTCATAGGGGGGAGGGTTTGTTGGGGCATCTTTAGGGGTGCTGTAGCTCGGTGAAGTTTTTTTTTTTAAAGCTTGAATCTGTTGATGAAGCTTATGGTTAGGTACCCCCGAGAGGGGAATGTTGAGGATTGCCAGGGCCTTAAGAAACTGACGCCACCCTGGTGGTCTTCTGTCATCAGCAACCTTGTGGGCTGCCGCGGTACTTTTAAGCAAGTCAAGCATATGGGAACCCTTGACAACAGCGCCCTGAAGGATAAACTCTCCTTTGTCATTCCAAGTAGCGGTCCCCTTTGAGTCTTTTAGCTTGTTCATAATGTATCTAGCATTTTTCCTGTTACGTGCCGGAACATGTGTCAACATGTCATGCATAACATTATCTTCAACAGGCATTTGATCTTCAGCCGGTAAGATCGCAGGTACAGGCATTACAGGGGCTTGGCTCTCTCTAGGCGCGTCATCTTTTAAAGGTTCAGGTAGGGAAAGCGTTAAATGGTTGGTATCTCTCTCACCTTGTTTTACCAAGGTCAAATACCTTTGCAAGAGGTTTGTGTATTTTTTAACCTTATCATAGGGGTTCAATCCTTTTCGGTTCAAAATATCCTTCATGGCCGTATCCAAATCATTTTCCGCTGTTAGTCTGATATTTTCAGGACCCTGCATTTGTTTTTTAAGTCTATCCAACTCTTGTTGAGGCACCAGTACATTGTATTTGCCATCACACTCTGTGTTCAACCCCCACGCCTGGCAGCAATAAGGCTGGTGATGAAGGGCACCGCTATAGTTAGCAACGGCAGAAGAAAACCCCCAGACTGTTGTAGGCTATGTCTTTTCTTTCAAAGAATGGCTCTTTCATTGGCAAAGAGTTTGATCGCGGTCTTTTGTCGCTTTAATTTTTTAAATTGGGTCAGGGTGAGTGGAATGCGCCCTTTGAGAAGATTCAAAGCAATCTCACATGGGGATAATATGAGATCTGAAGAACAGTGATCCAAGATGGCCTTCCGTTCTTTAGCTGTAGCCCCAACTAGGCTTCTCAAGAGGGGCAGGTTTATTTTTAAACGCAGAGACATAGCGGTTACTTTTTAGGAATGTACGCAGCCGGCCACTCCCACGGGAACAGGCCTGTTCGGAGCCTCAGGTGTTCTGGAGTATTTGCTTTTAAATCCACGATTAAATAAAATGAAAATGCCGCTTTGGTAGCGTCCTCATAGCTCGCCATAAAGTAGGATTTCCTTCCCGGGTACATCTGCTGAGCTAGAGTGTTCATTTGTAGTTTGTCTCTAGGGTTTTTTAACAAAACCATGTAATTGGCATTCAGACTAATGGTACGGCTGTTTTTACCTTGGTGAAACACATTCTGCACCAAGTAAAGCACGGACAGGTTTCTATGATGAGTATATTGGGTAAAAGCTTGTGCAATTTCAGGATGTTCGCTACCTGCAAATAGCATATCGTCCAAAACCAGCAGATTGTTTTTATGATGAGATAAAAGTTCATCATCAGACAGGGATTCAGGTATTCCTTCAACAAACTTGATTTTTATTTTCTTCAACAATTCATCATACATAGGTTGATAACATGAATAACACTACACAATATTGTCAGGCTTCTGAGATAACGCATGTTCAGAATTCTCTAAAATACTTTTTACAAAACAAGTTTTACCACTGTTGGAGGGGCCTGCGATTAAGGCCGAAAATGGTAGTTGCAACCAGGGGTCAAAACCTTCTACAGCAGCCATTATATCTTAAGCTTTAAGACACACTGGGGCTTGTAGCATAAGTCAGTAGCCAAAGGGCAGTGTGGTCCCGTTATGTAAAAGCAGTCTCTTATCATAGACTACCCCGAACCTTTTAGTAAGTGGGGTATTCCTGAGATGGAAGCTCTTTTTATCCCTAACAATTTTTTTGTAGGAGCTCAAAATCTCCAAGTCACTATTCATATCGTTTATGAACCCCTCGACCAAGCGTGTGATTGATTCCAAGTTTACACGCGGGACATTTTCGTAGTTTTGAGTCACGCCTTTGGCTTTCAACACCACGTGATTGTCTTTAGTCCTAAAAGCATAGCTTTTGGGCCCACAGGTGGACCATTCTGTGATATGGTTGCCATCTTTGAGTTCACTCGTTAAACCACCCAGATAGTTGCTAAGTGGGGGGGTCCAGTCACCCTGTTTGCTTACATAGACCACAGAGTCTGTGTCATGGTAAAGAACCCTCCTCTGAAGCTGCTCCATGAGTGCGTACAGTTCAATTCGGCCATAGGCCGTGGTAAATGCTGCAAGAAACACATTTACATTACCCGGGGGTAGAACCCACTTCTTGTTACGTCTCCATTGCACCAGGGCAATGTCTTGACTCCGAAAAAACTAATTCCAAAAATTCTGATCGACATTGTTAGAATATTGTATCTCTGCGAAAGCTTCCCCCAAAGCGAGTTTAAGTACAATTTCGACACATTTCGTTTGGTCTTGTTGACCTCTATTTGTTCGGGGTCAAGAAGTATGCCTTCTCTGTCATGATAGTCTCGAATGTACTTATCTTTGCTCTCTTGATCTGTGACCGATGCAGGATAGCCTGAAGCCATTTGCTTGCATTACAAGAAGGTCTTGATGTACTCTTTAAAAAGAGTGTCTGATTTCCTGGAAAAGTTCCACACTTCAAAGATTTTGGCCACACGGTACCCCCTATCTAGAGCCTTTGAGAATTCAGGTGTAACCCAGACACCTGTGAGGGCTCTTTCCTGATCTGAGTGATCACAAGGCTTTTCCTGGTTGTTGTTTTCACTGCAGGTGCGACATAGGGGAAAGAAAAGTTTTCCTTGAGGTCCCTTGTAAGGCAACACTGGTATAAACAAACCCCTAGGTGGGTAGACAGTTGCTTTGATCAGACCAAAATAGTTTTGGGGTAAGTCAAAGTCGTGGTGAATAATTTCAGGATGCCCCATAGGATAGCATGAGGAACTCATTACATGAGGATAAAGAGATGTAAAATCTACATATCCTATTGTCTCGTCTGGGTGCGCTACATACCGCAAGGTCAAAGCATTGGTACGGCCTCCATACAGGGCCTGTCGTGGCTCCAAGGGTTCGGGTGTGTCAAAGCTGGAAAGGAAAGCTTGAACATGAGGATCAGACTTTTTGAATGTGGTCCACTCATGCTCCCACATAATATTCACTTTCAAACCATAAGTAGCCTGTAAAGATTCCAATTTGTCTTGAAACTCTAGGTACATTTCACCAAAAGTCTTTTGGGTTAGGACACACAAGGCCTGTGGCTCAAAGCAAGATTTACAACCTTGGAAGAAACAACCGTTGTACTCAAACACGGTCTCAACACCGTCAATCTGTGTGTATCCATCTACATGATAAGGCCCAAACGCCTTCTCACCCCTATTCAAAGCATGTTGAATAAAAATGTCTTTATCCTGGGCCAAGTACTCCAACCACTGAATGGAGCCACTAGAGTATGACTTGAATTGGCGTCGGTAGTTGTCAGGCGAGGGGATAGCTATAGATGCAGGAGGTAGAAAGTGTGTACGATAGGTTTTCATGCATGCCGATGCAATAGTTGTACAACTCCAGGGGTCAATGCCTGCATCTTTGATGACCTCTGCTCTGAATCTGAGGCACCCCTCGCGAAGGATAACCACGTTGTTGTCACAGTATGACTCCATCTCTTTGTGGAAATCAAAAGTGCTGTGACATACTGTCTCGTACCATGTCATGAATCTCTCTCGCTCTTTGGGAGACATTTGATCACAACCGTACATTTCGGGTCTCGGATAAGATCCTATATATTGTAGATTCTCCTCAGATGTAAAAAAAATGGGGAAACCAACCTTTCACAGAGTTCTCAAAACCCAAGGCCTCAGGCATTTGAGCCAATCTCACGGGTAAGAAGCTTAAACTGTCAATGTATCTCTGGTTGAAAGCGGGGTCTACAAAACACAAGATTTTACTACCTTGAGCTATGACACTGGGTGCAACGCCTTGCTGTATCAGAGGGTTCAAAAGAAGGTACGAATCATATGCTCTAGAATTGTGCGCTATAAACGTGAAGTTTCTGTACTGGGGTTTTCTGAAGTGTTTTAGAAAGAGGAGTGCACAATTGGGTCCCTCGGCTGACCACTTATCCCCCTTGAAAGTCATGGTAGATACAAAAATAGGCAAATGAACCCCTGATTGTTGATTAGTCTCAAAATCACAAACGTATTTCTCTGAATGTTCATCGTGTGGCACTTCTTGAACCACTTCAGTCTCTGCTTTTCAAAGGCCCTTTACAGATTGGGCAATGTATGATTCCACACACATGAGGTTTAGGGCTGTCTATTTTAAAGTTGTAATTGCATTGACATTTTGGACATTTCCTGTTAATATCACAACTGCTTACAGATTTACAGGCCTTGGGGTGCCATGTTTCAATTTTGTGTTTTTCGTAACAGTAGGCCGAACGGCATGCCCGGTGACAATCGGCACAGGGTGTCAGGTTTAAGGGCTGCATCGGACAATTTTCATCCAGACATACGGAACAGTTATAATGTCACGAGTGCCCCCCCTTTCGGGTGTAGCTGGTATGACAGGCTGGACACACATACGGTGCGCCTAAAAACACTCTGATGTTGGTAACTGCATAGTAATGGTCGTTTTGCACATAAAAGTACAGAATCTGAGGATGAGGTTGGGGGTTGTTTTGGAATTTCAAGAGAGCGGCATTAGCTCTACTGTGGTACAAAACCACAATCTTGATGTTCAGAAAGTTTTCAAATTTGACTATGTCAGAGAATGCCACTGCATCCTGTATGCCCAGACCGACAGCATTTTGAAGCTCTCTAGCCTTTTGTAACGCCTCTAGATCCGTGCATCCAGGGTTTAGTAAATGTGCTAGGCCTATTGCAAAGCATAGCTTATTACCAGGATTGTGAACGTTTATGAGGCATGCCCTTTTATTGTTTATGATTTCTGATTGCATTAGGCTATCTAGTTTCCTTCTCTGACCCCCACCACCCAGGGGTTGCCGTATTATTTGCACTACAAGCTCTAGCGACCTATCGGCTATGACGGATAAATTTGATTGAACAAGTCGTTCCAGCAGGGCTATAAATTGTTCAAGATCTGCTTCACCATTGGGTAAAATAAGAGATACAGTGTTTTGCATGCTATCTCCACAGATTTCCAACTGTAAGACATCACGAGGTACGCCATAATCTCTTGCCCTTTCTAACAGTTCGTTCAGAGTATCCAAAATCATCACGTAAAAAAACGCATAATCGAGATTTTGATTCATCCATGTGAAATTGAAAAACTGTCTAATCTCTGTATTGCTGAATTTATTTATGTACAGAACCCTGACACTTCTATCAAGACCATCTCCCTCCTGATTTATTAGACAATTTTCCAATTCCTCAAAAACATCATATTGCGTTACAGACTCTTCTGACATGGGCGTTAATGGCGGGGTGTGTGCGGGTTCCGGTGTAGAAGATCTCAGGCTCTCGTTCATCTGGTTTATTAAAAAAACTAGGGCGGGCGGGATTTGCGATAATTGGTTTTCATAGGTTGTTCCTGACTCATTCATATGTTTAATTATTTCAATTAGGTCGGCGGGAATTTGGGAAAATTGATTTTTGTCTTTCGGAATTATGTCTGATACCCCACCCTCGTTCATCCGTTCAATTAAAGCTTGTAGATCGGGGGGTATTTTCGCCAAAAGGCTTTCAACTGTCTCAATTATTGGCATGTCCATTTCGGTAACTGTTTTTACCGCCGGTATTTGCGGTTTTTAAATGGTTTGTTGCTTAACTTCCCTGGGCTAGGTGGGACGCTTGCGTCTAGCATACCCACCGCAAACTTCCGGTGAACTAGCATACCCACCGCAAACTTCCGGTGAATTTACTAAATTACTCACGATAAACGTTCACAAAAAACATAACAATTATTTTAAGAATTATAGATACAGAACCCCTCTATGCACTCGCTATGTCCGATTTTAAAATAGCTTTTCGGTGAAAGCACATTTTGCAATATTCTAAGTAGATAGCCCGGCATCACAGGGCTAGCTATTTACACACCCACCAAGTTTAGCACTCACCAAAGTCAGATTTACTATAAGAAAAATGTTATTACCTTTGCTGTTCTTCGTCAGAATGCACTCCCAGGACTTCTACTTCAATAACAAATGTTGGTTTGGTCCCAAATAATCCATAGTTATATCCAAATAGCGGCATTTTGTTTGTGCGTTCAAGACACTATCCAAAAGGGTGAATAAGGGTTACGCGCCCGACGCGTTTCGTGACAAAAAAATTCTAAATATTCCATTACCGTACTTCGAAGCATGTCAACCGCTGTTTAAAATCAATTTTTATGCCATTTTTCTTGTAAAAAAGCGATAATATTCCGACCGGGAAAGCGTGTTTACGTTCAAAGAGAGAGAAAGTAAAAACATGGGATCCCCTCGTGCACGAGCCTCAGTCTGATGGTCCCCTGATAGAGCACTTACCAAAGGCGCTAATGTTTTTCAGCCAGCGGCTGGAATTACATCATTCAGCTTTTTCCCGGGTTCTGAGAGCCTATGGGAGCCGTAGGAAGTGTCACGTTACAGCAAAGATCCTAAATGTTCAATAAACAGAGCCAAGAAGCTCAAGGAATGGTCAGAGAGGGTACTTCCTGTTTGGAATCTTCTCAGGTTTTTGCCTGCCATATGAGTTATGTTATACTCACAGACACCATTCAAACAGTTTTAGAAACTTTAGGGTGTTTTCTATCCAAAGCCAATAATTATATGCATATTCTAGTTTCTGGGCAGGAGTAATAATCAGATTAAATCGGGTACGTTTTTTATCCGGCCGTGAAAACACTGCCCCCTAGCCATAACAGGTTAACTTCCCTGGGCTAGGTGGGACACTTGCGTCTAGCATACCCACCGCAAACTTCCGGTGAACTAGCATACCCACCGCAAACTTCTGGTGAATTTACTAAATTACTCATGATAAACGTTCACAAAATACATAAAAATTATTTTAAGAATTATAGATACAGCATTCCTTTATGCAATCGCGGTGTCAGATTTTAAAATAGCTTTTCGGCGAAAGCACATTTTGCAATATTCTGAGTACATAGCCCGGCCATCACGGCTAGCTATTTTGACACCCACCAAGTTTGGGACAACCTAAACTCAGAATTACTATTAGAAAAATTGGATTACCTTTGCTGTTCTTCGTCAGAATGCACTCCCAGGACTTCTACTTCAACAACAAATACTGTTTTGGTTCCAAATAATCCATAGTTATATTCAAATAGCTCCATTTTGTTTGTGCGTTCAGGTCACTATCCGAAGGGTGACGCGCGAGCACATTTCGTGACAAAAAAATTCAAAATATTCTATTACCGTACTTAGAAGCATGTCAAACGCTGTTTAAAATCAATTTTTATGCTATTTTTCTCGTAAAATAGCGATAATATTCCAACCGGGCAACGTTGTATTCATTCAAAGGCTGAAAGAAAAAAATGGAGAATTCTCATGAACGCGCATCTCCAGTGTCACTGTCCCCAGGCAGGCCACTCACAAATACAGCAGACACCCCATTACACTTTCTGGCAGCTTTAGAGAGCCAATGGGAGCCTTAGAAAGTGTCACGTTACAGCACAGATGCTGTATTTAGAGATGCAACAGAAGGACAACAAATTGTCTGACAGGGAACTTCCTGTATGGAATCTTCTCAGGTTTTGGCCTGCCATATGAGTTCTGTTATACTCACAGACACCATTCAAACAGTTTTAGAAACTTTAGAGTGTTTTCTATCCAAATCTACTGATTATATGCATATTCTAGTTTCTGGGCAGGAGTAGTAACCAGATTAAATCGGGTACGTTTTTTTATCCGGCCTTGCAAATACTGCCCCCTATCCCAAACAGGTTAAGCCATTCTCTCATACGTAGTGCAGGAGAAAAACTCCCGGGTTTTGCATGATAAAGGGGTCTGGGGCCGCTGTCTGTGAAAATCTTCACCGTTGAATCCTCAGGTTTGAACATATAAGTCATATGGCCATCACTAGTATCCAAAAATGCTTTAAAACATTCTGGGGCCTCACCCCAACGATCCTCGATGCTTTTATCATTGGGTTCGCGACAAGAGGCGCATAGTACCCCGAGAATTGGCCTAGGAGACATAATTTTCGGTTTAATGTTCAGGGTTTTATTTTTAAAATCTTGTTTAGTGTTCTGGGGCTGCATGTGTGTCTGGGGCGTATTTACAAGACGTCTGCCTCCAACACATAGCCCCCCGGACATTTCTAATTCATAGACAACAACCCTAAGAGCAATAAAATAGGGGGGTGTGGGGGCCATCCTCTTTGAAATGTTCAAACACAACCCCCCCAGCTCAACGAGGTCCCTACACATCAATCATCATGACAACTTCAAAGAGATGCAATATAGATATAAAATAACACACACTCTAACACGTGACAGAACAGGATGCAACTATATGACCCTAACCACGTGACACCTTCCCACCAGGATGTCCTGACCGGATGCCCTTATTTGGGCATGTACGCCCCAGCCGGACATAGGGTCATAAATCACGATTTTGACCGATGCCGTCTACTTTATTCTCTCTCCAGTACATAACAAAGGACCACAGTGCTGGTCATTTTGCATCTACATTTTTTACCCATTCATTGCCAGCTCTGAACTGTTTTTATGGTTTTGCATTATTGGATTCATTTTTGTAAAATTTCGATGATATCCACAGCTAAATTTAATCTAAACTAGTAGCACGTTTCCCGGGTGAGACAAAACCGTACTATTGTACTTAAAGAATAAAAAAGACAATAAATTCCATATAAAATGAAACTGTTCTGAGATTTCGCACAGTGCAAAAGGACAGTTGCTTTTTTACTATCATAGAAACCTGGTTACAGTGGCATGTATTCATGGATGCCAAGAGAATCCAGGCTTGCCCAGAAAATCTACCAAGAAAAAGGGAAAAAAGACTTCTCTTTCCTCTCTGTGTTTCATAATTTTCCTTCAATTCATAAGAGGCTGAATGTATCTCAACGGAGAAAGCATCTGATTGAGAGAAACAACACCCTTCTGTCTCTGTACGTGTAGCCCATCTATCTGATGCTGTGTTGTCAAAAAGAGTATGATATTGTTGCCACCCGTAGCATTGAATGTAATGGAAGCCAGCGAGAATTTGGCCTCCCTTGATAAAAAAAAATATATATAATATATAAATATAATAATAATAGCAAATCAGCGTTGAGCTAAATTCAGCGAGCTCAACTGTGAACGGTCCTGGCGCACCAAAAAAAAGTTTCAAGGGAAGCCAGTTTGGATTTGGCCTCACACCAATCACATCACATCAAAAACCAAACGTCATTGACAGAAAAAACTTGAATTGTTGCATCTTGTTGTGTTGTTGTCCTCCGGTGGCTAGCTAGCTAGCCAAAATAGGCCCTTTCCTAAATTAGCCATGGATGGAGATATGGATTTAGACTTGTGGTTTTACTTAATTTTCTGTACTGGCCAATGATTATAATGATGATTCTGACGGCTATTCTTGCCTGAGAGGATGGAAGTTCAATATGTAGCTAGATGCAGCTTTAGTATGTAGCTTACGCTGGCTGACTGGACTAAATTGTTTTTGGTATCTTTTCGTTGTCACTGTATTAGACTAAGCATAGGTGAGTTGATAATGATGAAATGTTAAAGTTGAAATGGCGTTGGAATATTGGAAGCATCTCCTGTTTTCTTTGCGACTTGCAATAGCCTATCTCTCCATGGTTCTAAATCTATAGTTGCTTAGTAATTAACTTGCTTGACCATGCTATTGGTTATATAACGGTTTATTACATGCAATATGCTTTGTGGACTTCACCGGACAGATGTTGCTCTCCGGTTTTATGATGAAACGCAGGTGTGGTTGAATTTATTCTGCCTCTATGTCATCTTTGTCTCGGCCTTAGGCCTACAGTTGAGGTGCACATGTACAGTACATAAACAGAATCATACACCTTAGCCAAATACATTAAACTCAGTTTTTCACAATTCCTGACATTTAATCCTAGTAAAAATTCCCTCTCTTAAGTCAGTTAGGATCACCACGTCATTTTAAGAATGTGAAATATCAGAATAACAGTAGAGAGAATGATTATTTCAGCTTTTATTTCTTTCATCACATTCCCAGTGGGTCAGACATTTACATGCAGTCAATTAGTATTTGGTAGCATTGCCTTTAAATTGTTTAACTTGGGTAAAACGCTTCAGGTAGCCTTCCACAAGCTTCTCACAATAAGTTGGGTGAATTCTGGCCCATTCCTCCTGACAGAGCTGGTGTAACTGAGTCAGGTTTGTAGGCCTCCTTGCTTGCACAAGCTTTTTCAGTTCTGCCCACAAATCTTCTATTGGATTGAAGTCAGGGCTTTGTGATCTCCACTCCAATACCTTGACTTTGTTGTCTTTAAGCCTTAAGCCTTGAAAAATGAGTTTTAATGACTCCAACCTAAGTGTATCTAAACTTCCGACTTCAACTGTATATATCATGGTGGCAACGCATATGAACTAACAGGTTATAGAGCAAACAACCCAATTATCACAACACATAGGTTGTAATATGGCCATTTTTTTCCTAGCTTGGCTTCCCCAGTGATGTTACCGATGCACCGCTACTGCCTGGTTGCTAATTTTAGTTTAATAGCTCACTTATGTCATCCAGCTTGGGATTTTAGAATGTAAAATCCTGTGCACTTTCAGAAAGGATTACATTGCTATGATGCAGATCCCTTCACGTACAAGAGTTAGCTTTCCATCATCCAAAACAACTCCAGGGCCTGGCCAAACAAATATTTTGACAACCCCATGCTTTCGCTGATGCAAGCCTCTTCACACTCCCTTTGTTAGTATTGAGTGAGGAGTGAAGACTGGTGTTAATATTTATTCAATGGTGACTTTAAAACAGTTACAGAGTTTAATGGCTGTGATGAGAGAACTTAGGATGGATCAAAAGCGGTATTTACTCCACACTACTAGCCTAAATGACAGAGTGAAAAGAAGTAAACCTGTACAGAATACAAATATTCCAAAACATGCATCCAATGTGTGTATTGTTGTATTATGTCTTTGGATTAGGACGTTTAAAGGATTTTTTCAATTAAACTAAATTGTAGAGCAACACAGTACCAAATAAGTACTGTAAGGTAATGTTGATGATGCTTAGTTGGTATTTTATAGTCATACGGAAAAAACATCTGTCGCGACTTCCACCGAAGTCGGTCCCTCTCCTTGTTCGGGCAGCGTTCGGCGGTCGACGTCACCGGTCTTCTAGCCATCGCCGATCCACTTATCATTTTCCATTTGTTTTGTCCTTGTTTTCTACACACCTGGTTTCTATTCCCCAATTACATGTTCTTTATTTAACCCTCTGTTTCCCACATGTTAGTGTGCGTGTTTATTGATTGTTCATGTCGGTACTTGTCGGCTGGTTATGTTTGCCGGGTTATGTATTTACGCCCGTTATTTTCGAGTGACCGGTATTTCTCCGCATCTTGAGTATTGTCTGTATACTGCCGCTGTCGGGGAATTAAATACCTTGTACACTCATTTCTGCTCTCCTGCGCCTGATTCACTGCACCAGTTACCCACCGCCTGACAGAAACACGCACCTCAAAATGGAGTCAGCAAGAGCAGGTGCCCCGGTATTAGGGGTTGAGCAGGGCATCCAGCAGCACGCTGCCATGTTACAGCATCTCGGCACCGCCATGGATCGCGTCCTGCAGACCATGGTACATTGTGAGAGAAGAGGAGTTCCTCCAGCACCTCCACCAGCACCACCACAGGCATCACCACCCACCCCTCCTTCACCCGGTCCCAGTGGGATTCGGCTTGCTCTTCCGAGGGAGTATGATGGGATGGCTGCGGGATGTCAGGGGTTCCTACTCCAGCTGGAGCTCTACCTGGCAACCGTCCACCCAGCTCCTTCGGGCCGTGAGAGCTTGTCCGCCCTCGTCTCCTGTCTCTCATGGAAAGCCCTGGAGTGGGCCAACGCCGTATGGAGGGAAGGAGAAGCGGTGCTGGACCAATACAAGGATTTCACCCGCCGATTCCGGGCAGTATTCGTGGTCACGAAGATGCTCGGGGAGGTGTTTAGGGGCTTCCATTACGGTGGAAAGTCCAGACCAGGTCTCCACCATGCGCATCCCCTCTGAATATGCCGATTTGGCTCTCGCCCTCTGTAAAAAGGCGACTCATTTACCACCCAATCGACGGGGGGATTGTGCGATAAATCTCATGGTAGACGCAGCACTTCCCAGGAGTCACATGTATCCCCTGTCGCAAGAGGAGACGGCAGCTATGGAAACACATGTCTCTGAATCCCTGGGGCAGGGGTACATTCGGCCCTCCACTTCACCTACCTCCTCAAGTTTATTTTTGTGAAGAAGAAGGATGGAAGTCTGCGCCTGTGTATTGACTATCAAGGCATCAACCAGATCACGGTGAGGTACAGTTACCTGCTACCTCTCATCGCCAGTGCGATAGAGTCAATGCACGGGGCTCGCTTCGTCACAAAATTGGATCTCAGGAGCGCTTACAACCTGGTGCATATCCGGGAGGGATACGAGTGGAAGACGGCGTTTAGTACCACCTCAGGGCATTATGAGTACCTCGTCATGCCGTACGGGTTGATGAATGCTCCATCAGTCTTCCAGGCCTTTGTAGACAAGATTTTCAGGGACCTGCACGGGCAGGGCGTAGTGGTGTATATTGATGACATTCTGATATACTCCGCTACATGCGTCGAGCATGTGTCCCTGGTGCGCAGGGTGCTTGGTTGACTGTTGGAGCATGACCTGTACGTCAAGGCTGAGAAATGCCTGTTCTTTCAGCTGGCCGTCTCCTTCCTATGGTATCGCATTTCCACATCAGGGGTGGAGATGGAGAGTGACCGCATTTCAGCCGTGCGTAATTGGCCGATTCCCACCACAGTAAAGGAGGTGCAGCGGTTTTTAGGGTTCAGCCCGGCGGAGCGAAACTATGATGTGGGGGACCGGGAGCTGTTGGCTGTCGTCAAGGCCTTGAAGGCCTGGAGACATTAGCTTGAGGGGTTAAACTCCCTTTTCTCATCTGGACTGACCACCGCAATCTGAAGTACATCCGGGCAGTGAGGAGACTGAACCCTCGCCAGGCAAGGTGGCCATGATTTTTACCCGTTTTGTCTTCATCCTGTCCTACAGACCAGGTTCCCAGAACGCTAAGGCAGACGCACTGTCCCGGATGTATGACACGGAGGAGCGGTCCATGGATCACACTCCCATACTCCCGGCCTCTTGCCTGGTGGCACCGGTAGTGTGGGAGCTGGATGCGGATATCGAGCGGGCGTTGCGTGCAGAGCTCACTCCCATCCAGTGTCCAGCTGGGCGTCTGTACGTTCCGTCTGCTGTCCGCGACCGTTTGATCTATTGGGCCCACACGTCACCGTCCTCTGGTCATCCGGGCAGCGGTCGGACAGTGCGCTGTCTTAGTGGGAAGTACTGGTGGTCCACCTTGGCTAAGGACGTGAGGGTTTATGTTTCCTCCTGCTCGGTGTGCACCCAGTGCTAGGCCCCTAGACACCTGCCCAGAGGGAAGTTACAACCCTTACACATTCCACAGCGGCCGTGGTTGCACCTGTCGGTGGACTTCCTAACAGATCTTCCTCCTTCACAAGGTAACACCACGATCCTGGTCGTTGTGGATCAGTTTTCTAAGTCCTGCCGTCTTCTCCCTTTGCCCGGTCTACCACGGCCCTACAGACTGCGGAGGCACTGTTCACACATGTCTTCTGGCACTATGGGGTGCCTGAGGACGTAGTATCTGATCGAGGTCCCCAGTTCATGTCAAGGGTCTGGAGGGCGTTTATGGAACGCCTAGGGGTCTCAGCCAGCCTTACCTCAGGTTTTCACCCCGAGAGTAACGGTCAGGCGGAGAGAGTTAACCAGGATGTGGGTAGGTTTCTGCGGTCTTATTGCCAGGACCGGCCGGGGGAGTGGGCGGCGTTCATACCCTGGGCAGAGATGGCCCAAAACTCACTCCGCCACTCCTCTACTAACCTCTCCCCCTTCCAGTGCATACTGGGGTACCAGCCAGTTCTGGCACCTTGGCATCAGAGCCAGATCAAGGCTCCTGTGGTGGACGACTGGTTTAGGCGCTCGGAGGAAGTAATGAGGGAATGTAAACCAGGTGTGTGGGAAAACAAGACAAAACAAATGGAAAATGAAAGGTGGATCGAAGATGGCTAGGAGACCGTTGACGTCAACCGCCGAATGCCGCCCGAACAAGGAGAGGAATCGACTTCGGCGGAAGTCGGACACTGCATGAGCAGTATCAACACTTGATACTAAAGATTCCTATACTTTCTGTTGAAGCCTTTTCCTCATATGACTCTTTAGATAACTTTTGTAAAACCATGGAGTCTGTGTTAGTTTTTAAAAAACCACTCTACTTGGTCACAGTCTGAGTCTGTTTAGTCTGTCATTGGCTCCATTTTCACAGGCAGCCCAATTTACTAATTGATCTTTTTACCAATTAGATGAGCTCTGAATAAGATATTATGTGAAAAGATCTGTTCTGATGTCACGCCCTGACCACAGAGATTCTCTATGGTGTAATAGGTCAGAGCGTGACTAGGGGGGTTTCTAGATAGTACATTTCTATGTTGGTGTATGTGTATGTGTTGTTTTGAGAAGTTTCACTATTATTAAAATGTGGAACTCTACTCACTCTGCGCCTTGGTCCAATTATTTATATGACAGTGTTACACTTGTGTGTAGGAACGGACCAATGCGCAGCGTGAGTATCATTCCACATCTTTATTTGAATGTGAAACTTAGCAAGACAAACAATAAACTATAAACAAACAACAAACCGTGACGCCAGAGGTGCAACATGCACTAACTCAAAATAATCTCCCACAAACACAGGTGGGAAAAACAACTACTTAAATATGATCCCCAATTAGAGACAACGATGACCAGCTGCCTGTAATTGGGAATCATACAAAAACCCCAACATAGAAAAAAGAAACTCGAACACAACAAAAAAGAAACTAGATAAACCCCCCAGTCACGCCCTGACCTACTCTACCATAGAAAATAAGAGCACTCTATGGTCAGGACGTGACAGATAGTGACATCTGACTAGTCAAAAGATCAATTACAGTACCTTCAGAAAGTATTCATACCCCTTGACTTATTCTACATTTTGTTGTGTTACATCCTGTATTAAATACATGTTCTTTCTCACCCATCTACACACAGTACCCCATAATAACAAAGTTAAAACATGTTCTTAGAATATGTTTGCAGATTTATTGATAAAATACAAGTCTAATTTACAGTACATAAGTATTAACACCCCCGAGTCAATTAATTTTATGATCACCTTTGGCAGCAATTACAGCTGTGAGTCTTTCTGGGTAAGTCTCTAAAAGCCTTGTACAATATTTGCCTGCAGCTTTGTAGTGACTGGGTGTATTCATACACCATCCAACGTGTAATTAATAACTTCACCATGCTCAAAGGTATATTCAATATCTGCTTTTTAAATTTTTACCCATCAGCTAATACTGTACGTGTCCTCCTTTGCGAGGCATTGGAAAACCTCCCTGGTCTTTGTGGTTGAATCTGTGTTTGAAATTCACTCCTCGACTGAGGGACCCTACAGATAACTGTATGTATGTGGTACAGAGATGAGGTAGTCATTCAAAAATCATGTTAAACTCTTTAGGGATAGGGGGCAGCATTGGGAAGTTTGGATGAAAAGCGTGCCCAGAGTAAACTGCCTGTTACTCAAGCCCAGAAGCTAGAATATGCATATAATTAGTAGATTTGGATAGAAAACACTCTAAAGTTTCCAGAACTGTTAAAATAATGTCTGTGAGTATAACAGAACTCATATGGCAGGCAAAAACCTGAGAAAAATCCAACCAGGAAGTGTGAATTCTGAGGTTTGTAGTTTTCAAGTGAATGCCTATCGAATATCCAGTGTCTGTCGGGTCAGATTGCACTTCTTAAGGCTTCCACTAGATGTTGACAGTCTTTAGAAGTTGTTTCAGGCTTCTATTGTGAAAGGGGAGCAAATAAGCGCCCTCTAAGCAGATGGCCCAGGTGAAAGCCTTTAGTTTAGTCACGCGCGTGGCCGTGAGCGCAAGCTCCGTTCCCTTTCCTTTCTAATGAAAACAGTATTGTCCGGTTGAAACATTATTGAATATTTATGATAAAAACACCCTAAGGATTGTTTAGAAACATCGTTTGACATGTTTCTACAAACTCAAATGGAACTTTTTTGACTTTTCGTCTAGACTTTGTGCCCACACTTTGTGCATTTGGATTACTGGACTAAACGTGCAAACAAAAAGGAGGTATTTGGACATAAAGATGAACTTTATCGAACAAAACGAACATTCATTGTCTAACATGGAGACCTGGGAGTGCCATCAGATGAAGATCATCAAAAGTAAGTGATTAATTTTAATGCTATTTCTGACTTTTGTGACACCTCTCCTTCTTTGGAAAATGGCTGTATGGTTTTTTGTGGCTAGGCGCTGACCTAACATAATCGCATGGTGTGTTTTCACCGTAAAGCCTTTTTGAAATTGGACACTGCGGTTGGATTAATGAGAAGTTTATCTTTAAAATGGTGAGTAATACTTGTATGTTTGAGGAATTTTAGTTATGAGATTTCTGTTGTTTGAATTTTACACCCTGCAGTTTCACTGGCTGTAGGCCAGGTGTTCCGCTAGTCGCAGTCCTTCTCAAATAGTGGGGCGCGCCCCCCTGGGGGGGCTCGGAGCGATGCCAGGGGGGGCGCGTGACCCCGGGGAACATGCTTTTTCTTGCCGCGGGGAGTATTTCTTTTTTTAACCGATCAAGAGCACACAGCATAGAGCAGGAGATATGAAGTGCAGATAACAAACCCTTAAGAGACACCATGGAAAAATATTTAACAGGGATGAAAAGAAAGGCGGAGAGAGACGGAGATAATGAGACAAACGTAAGTCTCCCGAAAGCTAAGACGAGGAAATATGACGAAGCGTATGTCGCGCTTGGCTTCACTGTGACTACGGTGGGAGACGAGGAAAGACCGGTATGTTTACTGTGTCTAAAAATGTTGGCAGCGGACAGCATGAAGCCAAATAAATTAAGGCGTCACTTAAAGACATTACTCCCCAATCACGCTGATAAGCCGCTTGAGTTTTTTCAGCGAAAACGTGCCGAATATTGTCAACAATCGTCCCGCTTTGTGAATGCTACTTCAGTAAACCAGCGAGCACTGTTAGCATCATATAAGGTGGCGAACCAAATTGCTCAGTGCAAAAAACCCCACTCCATAGCAGAGGAGCTGATACTGCCTGCAGCATTAGACATGGTCTCTGTCATGCTGGATGACGCAAGTGCTGCAAAAATAAAAACTATCCCTCTGTCCAATGACACTGTCGCCAGACGTATAAATGACATTGCTAACGATCTTACAGAACAGCTGGTAGATAAACTCAAAGACAAACGTTTTGCCTTACAGTTCGATGAAGCAACTGACAGCAACAAAGACTGTTTGTTTATTGCTTATGTACGTTTTGACATGACAAACTCCCTGTGTGAGGATCTACTTTTTTGTAAATATGTCAGAGACAGAGCCACAGCTGAAGAGCTATTCAAAATGCTGGTCTGCTTCCTGACTGAGAATGGGCTAAAGTGGGAGAACTGCATTGGTGTTTGCAGTGATGGTGCACAGACCATGGCAGGGATGAGAAAAGGACTTCGGGCACTCATCAAGAAGGCCTCACCTAATGCTGAGTGGACACACTGTGTTATACACAGAGAAGCACTGGCATCAAGGCACCTTTCCTCTGAATTAAGTGAGGTTATGACTGACATTGTAGGTGTAGTCAATTTTATAAAGACCAGACCACTAAAAACAAGAGTCTTCTCTGCTATCTGTGAGGAGATGGGAGCTGAACATCAAGCTGTGCTGTTTCACAGTGAAGCAAGGTGGCTGTCACGAGGAAAAGTCTTGTCCCGAGTTTTTGAGCTCAGAGAGCAGATAAGAATGTTTTTGAAGCAGGAGCACAAGTATGACATCACAGAAAAATTTAGTGATGAGGACTTCCTGGCAAAACTGGCCTACCTGAGTGACATATTTGGAAAGCTAAATGAACTAAATCTACAGCTTCAAGGGAAAGATAAACACCTCCCTCAGGTCGCAGACAAGATCAGCTCTTTCACTCGAAAGCTTGCAATGTGGGGCAGGCGAAGGAAATACTGATTCATTCCAGAACCTGCATGAATTTGTTGACACTACTGACTATGATGCCAACTCAGTGATTCCACATATTAAGGAGCATATTTCATCACTGATGGGATTCTTTAAAAAGTACTTCCCTGAAAACAGTTCCCAATATGACTGGGTGAGAGATCCTTTCAATGCACCAGCTCCAACTGGTTTCAGCTCTGCAGAGGACCAGTTCATTGATATGACGTCTGACTCCACATTCAGACTGAGGTTCACATCACAGACACTGAGTGAATTCTGGCTGAATGTAGAGAGGCAGTATCCACTCTTAGGGCAGAGGGCCATGGGCATTCTTCTTCCTTTTGCAACATCTTATCTTTGTGAGACTGGCTTCTCTGCTGTTGCTGCACTGAAGACCAAGTACAGGTCCCAGCTAAACATTGAGCAGGAGCTGAGAGTTGCAGTATCATGCTTCAAACCCCGCTTCGAAAAGTTCTGCTCTGCAAAACGTGCTCATTGTAGCCATTAATCCTGACTTCCTCATTTTTATTAAAAAAAAATCAGCACAAATTGTTTTATTCATTTTTGTTTTATAGGTCAAAATGTTTCATATATTGTGCTCCTGAGTTAATGTTGCTGATCAATTTGAATTTATTATTATTTATTGATTATAATTAATTGTATTTTTCAGTATCAAATGGTCAAAACATGTTTACAGTTTAAATAAGGGTTGAATTTTTTTTTACATTTCAGGCAAATTGATGCACTTGAAGTCTTTTCTGTTACAAACTAAAAAAAACAATGTTAATAAAGTTATTATTTGTTGTAAGTTGATCTATATTTCTTTCTTTTTTCTTTTTCTTTAATGTTAATAAGGATACAATGTTATGCAGAGGTGTACTTATAACAATTTTATAGACAAATGATACTATTTACAGTCGCGGCGGAGAGTTGGGGGGGCGCGAAATGTTTACTTCTTCCTAGGGGGGGCGTAAGAGAAAATAATTGAGAAGCACTGCACTAGTGGAACCACATTCCCAGAAAGGTTAAACACTATTATTGCACACAGAGTGAGTCCATGCAACTTATTATGTGACGTGTTAAGCAGATGTTTAAACCTGAACTGATTTAGGGTTGGCATAACAAAGGTGTTGAATACTTATTGACTCCAACGCATTTCAGCTTTTCCTTTTAAATGAATTTGTTACATTTCTAAAAACACAATTCCACTTTGACATTATGGGATATTGTGTGTAGGCCAGTGACACAAAATCTACATTTAATCCATTTTAAATGTAGGCTGTAACAACAAAATGTGGAAGAACTCAAAGGGTGTGAATACTTTCTGAAGGCACTGTAGTTGCAAAAAATCGCAGAATTGGGTTGTCTTAGTTTCTTTTATCATCCAATTATTACCTTAGTGCATGTATTCCTCATTTCCATTAATTGAATAACAACCTTTCTGTCTATGGATCTGTGGCGTGCCAATTGGCCACCCTGATTGACAGGTCTCTCATCCTGTCTGGTTTGGTCTCTCATCCTGTCTGGTTTAGTCACAATGGCTGCATTTACACAGGCAAAATATCTGAATTGGGCTGCCTGTGTAAACACAGCCTAAGTGCAGTACATCACCAGTAGTTGATTATGTAGCCACATTAGCTGACACTGGATAAGACTGTCTGCTAAATAAAAACAAGTTCCTGTAACCTACTACACATTGTTAAATGTTAAAACAAACAACAAAATCAAGAGGATCTTATGTTGATGCAACTTGGTAATCAGGTGGAACATGAGATGACTGTATCTGCTGCTGTTATACAAGCAATGTGTTTTCTCCCTACTGTGTGATACTGCAAACAATGGTGGATCAATGGAGGATAAAGGATACATTTTCCATCACCCTCATAAGCTGCTATCAGCAGGAGGGAGGAATACATTTTGCGTTGGCTGTTCCAAGACTGGGCATAGATAGTCTACCTTTCTTCTCTGTTTGGTCATAAAAGTGAAGACCTTACAGTGCAGCCGGAAAATATTTGCCACACTCAAAACAAGCACTCTTGGCACCCTTGATAAAGATGAGCAAAAAATATAAAATAAATAATACCAATACCGAGCCCCCCCCCACGATTCTAATAAAATCAAACAAAATCTAATCTCCATTAACATTCTACTTTCTAATTTCATCTCAGCTGTATTGTGTCTTCACTCTGATGTGGCCTTTCACGGTTTCCTGTTTCACTGGGGTATTAAAAAATTAGGTAACACGCATGTAAAATCCATGTGTCTTCCATCACCATGGGGAAGGTAAAGAACTCACAAAATGAAAAGAGACAAATTGTTGTTGACTTTCATGAACAGAAAAAACGAATAGTCCACTTACCACTGTTAGGGCAACAAGTAAGGTTTAAACCACTGGAAATTGCCTGGTAGAGGACCCAAGTGTATCTTGTCCCCACACACAGTGAGGAAGATGTTACAGGAGACAAAGAAACGTCCAAAGGACCCATTGGAGAATTATAGAACTTAGTTGCATCTTGGGGCCACCAAGTCTCTAAATCTACAATTAGATGCCACATCTATGCCAATATGCTGTTAGGAAGGGTTAGCATAAAAAAGCCTTTATTGAGAGGAACCAACAAATGTAAACGCCTGGAGTTTACTAAATGGCATTGGATTGGACCCGGGTGCTATGGTCAGATGAGTAAACCAGGATGTGGGTAGGTTTCTGCGGTCTTATTGCCAGGACCTGCCGGGGGAGTGGGCAGCGTTCATCCCCTGGGCAGAGGTGGCCCAAAACTCGCTCCGCCACTCCTCCACTAACCTCTCCCCCTTCCAGTGCGTACTGGGGTATCAGCCATGAGACAAAGATAGAGCTTTTTTAGCCACGCACACCAGTGGTGGGATTGGCTTCGAAAGAAGGATGCATATGCAGAAAATAACCTTTTACCTAACCTTTCTTCACTCTCATAAAACAATATACTGTAGATAAAGGCTAAGTGCTGAAAACAGAGGTGCCAATCATTTTGACACATATCTTTTAGCTACCTTTTTAATGACTTGTTTAACAAAATACTTTTCTCTGAGCAATAGTATTAGTATAAAATAATATAATTTTTCCAGTTTCTTTTACACACATATGTCAGTATTTTGATTACTTATTTTATACAGTCTTTTTTGCTTGTCTTTATCTTCTCTGGGCTACACCTGCGGGACACGGCCAGTGAAATATCAGGGTGGCAAATTCTAAAACAACAAAATGTCATAATTCAACTTTCTCAAACATACAACTATTTTACACCATTTTAAAGATACACTTCTCCTTGATGTAACCACATTGTCCGATTTCAAAAAGGCTTTACAGTGAAAGCAAAACATTAGATTATGTTAGGAGAGTACATTGACAAAAATAATCACACAGCCATTTTCCAAGCAAGGATATGTGTCAATAAAACCCAAAACACAGCTAAATGAAGCACTAACTTTTGACGATCTTCATCAGATGACACTCCTAGGACATTATGTTACACAATACATGTATGTTTTGTTCAATAGAGTTCATATTTATATCTAAAAACAGGATTTTACATTGGCGCGTGATGTTCAGAAAATGTATTCCCACCAAAACTGCCGGTGAATGTGCACATCAATTTACAAAAATACTCATCATAAACGTTGACAAAATATATAACAATTATTTCAAGAATTATAGATAGACTACTCCTGGATGCAACCGCTTTGTCAGATTTTAAAGTAGCTTTAAGGAGAAAGCACATTTTTCAATATTCTGAGTACATAGCTCTACCATCACAGCGAGCTATACAGACACCCGCCAAGTTCGGGGCAACCTAAACTCAGAATTAGTATTAGAAATATGCTCTTACCTTTGCTGATCTTCATCAGAATGCACTCCCAGGACTGCTACTTCCACAAGACATGTTGTTTTTGTTCGAAATAATACATATTTATGTCCAAATACCTGTGTTTTGTTCGTGCGTTCAGAGCACTACCCAAAGGCATAACGCGTGAGCACGGTACTAGAGACAAAAAGTCAAAATGTTCCATTACCGTTCTTATAAGCATGTCAAACGCTGTTTAAAATCAATCTTTATGGTATTTTTTATGTAAAATTGCGATAATATTCCAACCGGACAATAGCGTATTCATTCAAGGAGAAAAAGAAGGAACGGCACGCTCGCAGGACCGAGCATATCCAATCCCTTTGTTGCCAGGCTGTCCACTCAGTAACTGAGCTCCTATTATCTGCCCAGTAACAGGAGAATGCTGAAACTACTTTCTGAAGGCTTTTGACAGCCAATGGAAGCCTTAGGAAGTGCAACGTAACCCCACAGATACTGTAGTTTCGAAAGGGACTAGAAAGAACAACTACAATTCTCAGATCCTCCACTTCCTGGTTGACTTTTTCTCCGGTTTTTGCCTGCCATATGAGTTTTGTTATACTCACAAACAGTGAGTATACCATTCAAACAGTTTTAGAAACTTCAGAGTGTTTTCTATCCAAATCTACTAATAATATGCATATTCTAGTTTCTGGGCCAGAGTAGTAACCTGTTTAAATTGGGTATGTTTTTCATCCGGCTGTGAAAATACTGCCCCCTAGCCCAGACAGGTTATCAAGGTTTCCAATAATTTCAGACTATATGTTACAATAGGGTGACCAGACGTCCCCATTTTCCGGGGACAGTCCCCGTTTTAACTGTGCGTTAAAAACAGACCGCAAAGTGAAATATTTTCCTTGGCAAGAAAGACAGGGCAGCAGAGCCTACCGGTTGACGTCTCAATCGCGTTGTGCTTGTTTAGGCCAACAGAGGGGGCTGCTCACTATAGCAGCTTCATTCACTCTTCTCCTTCCACTAACTAACGTAAAACCACCCCATTCCGTACAAATGTGCGCAACCGCGACATTCAAACGAGGCTGCAAAGAAAACTAATGGGACTGTAGCGACTGTGTTGACTTCAAAATCTGGGGTGTGAACTACATTTCTATTCAAGCGTTGATTGACATGGTAATGGCTCTATAGTATTGGAGAAAAGTAGAAAAAAAACGGACCCTTCGTTACATCATGATGTGTCATGCCGTAACGTACAGCACGCTTAAAGCAACTATTTCAGTCTTACAATCTCTCTCCACCAGGTGTAGCCCTTCTCTCATCGTTTAAAAACAAGAAATGGGACAGTGACGGGATAAGGGGGATACCTAGTCATTTATAGCGTCATCACTGCATGCGATCATGACTCTCAAAGCTGCTGTTTACTTCTGAAGATCACTTTAGCACCGCCCTAAAAACCCGATTCAAATTCGACACAAACCTTCAAATAGGTAAGTAATGACATATTATATAAACTCTTCATAGTGTTTTATTTACATTTTAGAGGCGATAAGGTGATACGTTGGACAGATCGAGTGAAAAAAGCAGTTTTCCCACATGACATCTCTCCTTCTCACTACCACCCATTAGTGTCACTTCCCCATCCGCCATTTTTAAAAAGACCCGACGGAGCTCGTTGCCTTGTTGAATCATGCAGAAACGGGCAGCGTGGAGCTCATGTCATTGATTTTGTTGGAAAGGGGAGAAATTGTGCTTTACAATGGTATTGACATTACAGTTGATCTGGAAGTATTACGTTTTTGGGGCGCTAAAATAAGGTCAATTGTACGGACCAAGGCGATGTACAAAAGTGAGTTAGTTTACATTACTTATATACAGTATAGGTATCCCCCTTACCCCTGTCACTGTCCATTTCTTGTTTTTAAACGATGAGAGAAGTGCTACACCTGGTGGAGAGAGATTGTAAGACAGAAATAGTTGCTTTATTCGTGCTGTACGTTACGGCATGACACATCACGATGTAACGGAGGGTCCACTTTTCAAATTTTCTCCAAAACTATAGAGCCATTACCATGTCGATGTTGATAAGATTTTTGTAGATTACAATTTTAATGGTTTGGCATTATAATAAGTAGTGTGAAAATATATTTAGAAATGTTCATGGATAACATTAGCAGTGGAGAGGAAGGAGAGGAGGAAGACTGGAGAGGAAGAAGAGTGAAGGAGATAGAGGAGGAAAGGTAAAGATATGATTACAGAGCCTGACAATTTCTTATTCTAAACAATGTTTTTGAGATAAAATATAAAAATGAGGCAAGCAATGGGAATCTGTTAACCAAAGTCTTTTATCTAATAGTATACTATTTATTAATACAGATTGGAGAGGAAGGAGAAGGAAAAATTAAGGGAGTAAAGAGTGAAGCAAGGAGAGTGTGGAAGAGTGAGGTGGAAAGGTAAAGAGAAGGAAAGGAAGAAAGAGAAGGAAGATGAGTGAAGAAAAGTGGATGAGAAAGATTGGAGGAGAAGAAAAAGTTAAGAGAGTAAGAAGAGTGAAGAAGAGCAGACAGAGGAGGTACAATGGCTCTTTCCAAGAAACGGAAATGCACTTTTTATGAAAAACATGAGAAAATGTCCATTTATACGCTCAGGTCAAGACAATAGAATTGTTCACTGCACCCTTTGTAATTCCTCTCTTTCAATTGGCAGCCGGAGAAGAACGGCAGTGGTAGAAATATCAGCAGACGAAAAAGCATAAAGCCTCTCTGATTGCCCGTGTTGGTATGCCCTCTGTCACCACATTCTTCAAGAAGGTAGAGCCTTCCCAAGAAGAATATGGTTTAGCTGTGCAGGAGGGTGTCTTTGCACACCACACTATGCAACACAATCATAGTTACAGATCTACTACATATACATTACATTTTAGTCATTTAGCACACGCTCTTATCCAGAGCGACTTACAGTAGTGAGTGCATACATTACATACATTTTTTTTTTCTCCATACTGGTCCACTGTGTGAATCGAACTCACAACCCTGGCGTTGCAAACATCATGCTCTACCAACTGAGCCACACAGGACCCCGTGTCTATGGACAGCACAGCACAACTGACACGAAAGCATTATGAGCCAAAGTTTACATGTGTTTGGACAAAATGTGAAACCATAGTGAGTAACATGTTAGCACCATGGGCAACTACTTTGGTAACACAGGACCTAGACCAGGTTGAATTTGTGTCCCTGTCCATTGATGCGTCCAATCATGGACATGTAAAGCTGCTGCCAATAGTAGTCAGATATGTAAGATATATGATGGCAACACATCTGTGGGAAAAAAACTGCTTGATTTTGTTGAATTGAAAAGAGAAACAGCAGAGGAAATTGCAGCTGAGGTCCTGGTGGTCATCCAAAAATGTAACCTGGAAAACAAAGTCGTGGCATTCTCTGCCAACAACAAATACCAACTTTGGAGGACTGAATAGGCTGGGGAGGGTCAATGTCCATACCAAAGTTAAAAATGCTCTGCAGTGGGAGGTGATTGGCTTAGGTTGTCCTGCCCACATCATTCATAACACGACCAGAACCGCTTTGGTTATGATTCCCCTTGATCTTTGGATATTTTCACCGTCAGAGTAGAAAGACTGAAGAGCTTTTGAAAGTTTGTTGGCCAGGAGTACAATAACATCTTAGGACACAGCATTGTTTGCTGGCTGTCCAGCGAAATGTATGTGCCATTGAAATCCTTTTTTCTTTCTGAAGACAAATGCCCTGTTGTCCTGCGAACAATGTTCGAAGATCCACTGACTGAACTTTGGCTGGCCTTTGTCCATGGAAACTTGATTGTTTTCAGTGACACGATCAAGATGCTTGAAGTCCAGGACCGCTGTGCTGTGGAGTCAGCTGCAATTCTGAGAAACATTGAGGCAAAATTGACTGCGAGACGTGATGACAACTTCATTCCAGTTTTGGTCAGAGGACTTCTGAGAGAGCTAGAGGAAAATGGAGCAATAACTAAAGGGCTTTCTCAAAATATCCCAATCTTTCTTCTCTACGGCTGTGAACTACTTGCAAGCATGGGGAAAGCGCACAGATAATCTAAAAGATTTACATTGTCTCCTTTTGAAAAGGAAACCTCAGCGTGAAGAGATCCAGAAGGCAACAGGCACACTGCAGGAAATATGCCCCAATGTGACCATCAATAAGGATGCATTGTTTGAGGAGATTACTGGCCTGCAAGAGTTCCTAAAAGGGGATCGCTTGAAGAATGGAAAACATCTGAGACACCGCTTAGTCAGAGATGGAGCACGGTGGTTACCCACTTCAAAGAGAACGACATCCCACACACTAACCTGGCTCGATTAGCGTCTGTTGTCATGTGCTTACCTGGAAGTAATGCACCAGTCGAGAGAGTGTTCTCCCAAATGAATGATATATGGACAGCAGCAAGAAATAGGTTCACTGTTCCTACCATCAAAACCATGCTTATTGTGAAGACAAACTTCAACCTCCCCTGCCAAGAGTTCATGGAGAAGCTGGCCAAAGACAGAGCAATCCTGAAGAAAATACATTCTTCTGAGAAATATACAGATTAGGTTGGTATAAGTATATTATGTAGTTACCAATCTCATCATCATCTTATTTCTTTATGTTGTTAAGTATTTCACATATACTATTGTCTCTGTTTTTTTTTCAATTTTGCTCATGTTCTCTTCTGCTCTTATTCTACCCAGACTACCAGGACCACTGAATGGCTGTTCAGATTGGACAGTTCTGTCTTGTCTGTAGTGTTTCTGTAATATAGTTGTTTTCTCTATCACAGTGTGCCTGTTAGACTAAATACATGAAACCGGAATTGTCCCCCTTTTTTATTTCATAGATAATAACATTAGATATTTTAATGATAAATTGACCGCCGAACTGGAAATGTCCCCGGTTTTCATTTCTTAAATCTGCTCACCTTATGTTACAATGATGGTGTACAAAAATTAAAACATTACTTATGAAAGCTAAGTTTAGAGTTTCAGCAATTCTGTATAGGACATGTTGGCAAGCTAAACAATTATAATTGGCATATTTTGGGGCTTATATTGACACACCTCTAAAAAGCCTCCTTGCCTCCAGGGACATAGGAATGAGGAAGATACCAATAGATTTATTTTCTCTGAGAGATGTTTAAGTCTTTGAGGACAGAAACCTTAGCTGTGTTCAAATACCCATACTAACATACTATATACTACATTATTAATGAGTATATACTACATACTATATACTATTAGTTCATTTTAGTATACTGTAAACCAATGGTATCGTTTCAGTTGAGCGTACTAGAGCTTTGCCTGTCTACCGGAAGTTGATGCTGTTGCTATGCAACCTCTTACTACCTTGTTAGCATAACAAATGACTAGCTAAACATTTTACGATTTTGGTTGTGTTTGTAAATTCAATCTGGAGTGCCAGAGTGTGCTCTGAGCATTTGTAAATCCGGAAATCCAGAGCGTTGTCAGATTGTCTGTTCATAAATTTGGAGTGTTCAGAGCGCACACTGGATGCTCTGACCGAGGAGTAGGGTTCGGCAGTCAAGCACCCAAGCTAACTGGCTAACGTTGGCTAGCTACTTTCAGACATAAATGAGACTGAGAGAACACCTCACTCAGACCATTTTACTTGCCCTAGCAGAGCTGGTTAGGCAGTTTATGTTATCTAGAGCGTTGGTGACTGTAACTGTGCTGCTGGCAACAGGCTATGTAAGTAATATTTGGGGTGGCAGGTAGCCTAGTGGTTAGAGTGTTGGGCCAGTAACCGTAAGGTTGCTAGATTGAATCCCTGAGCTGACAAGGTTAAAAATCTGTTGTTCTGCCGCTGAATAAGGCAGTTAACCCACTGTTCCTAGGCTGTCATTGTAAAAAGAAATGTGTTCTTAACTGACTTGCCTAGTTAAATAAATGTACTGCCTTTTAAAAAAACAGCTGATATGGCTGACTTGCTTAAACAAATGTGGCTTCTACTGACAATTGAGATGTACAAAACTATGGCATAAGGGGACAACAAGCGGAGAAGAATGAGCGACGACTGACGTAGTCAATATAACTATTTGTTCAGCACTTTTGAAATGTACAGCGACAGAATTCAGAACATGGGCCGTTCTTACAGTGTACTCCCTGTACAACAAGTCAGAACCATAGGATAAATAAATGGGGCATATAAACAGACAATGAAAGCTCTTACAATATTCAATGATTACATTTCTCTAAAGCAGGTTATAGGCTACATGTGCACCACCAAGTTAGAACAGTAGGCAAAAATAAGAGGGGTAAATAGACAAAATTATTAGGGTGAGGCACATTGAACGCCGTTTGGGTCTTTGCGTGTGAAAAAAGATACACGTCATATAACACTATTTGACGCGTTAAATAAGCTTTAAATTTGACACTTCAAATAATACAATTCTATAATAGAATGTTGTGTGTGCTGAATTTGCACATGCAAGCCAAGCGCCATTACTTCTATCAGTGGCACTGTTAAAGCTGTACAAAAAAAGTTGGCAAACAAGCACACACCGGCCACGAACGATGTGTTTACAATACCACGTTGGTGAAAATAGACAAAATGATTAGGGTGAGTCACATGGGCTACTAACAGCTTACTACACAACATACACGTAGTATTACTTTCTTAGCTACAGTATACATATCTCCCTGGCATATTACATAATTTATGCGGCAGCATACAATACATTTTTGGCGCGGCAGTCCTTTGTGGGTACATTTTGTCATCAAACTTTGTCATCAACGTCTGGCATTCTCTGGATTTATGGTGGGAACTCGGAGAAAAAAAACACTACCACTCCATTGAATCGCAGGCTAATGAGCACCGATACATTTGATCTATTATTTCTCTTCATATGACAAGGATTTAAAAGGATTTGCCAGTATATTGTCGACTTGATTCATGATGATGACTGCTAGCTAAGACTTTGAAAGTAAGATGTTGACTTGATCATTCCAAACAAAGCTACAGTACATATAACGTGATTTGACGTAATTTTATCTGTGGCCAATGACCTTGAGCCTTCTTGGAAGGGCTCTTGTAATATAACTCTATGGCAGGACCCAAAAGGCTGACATTTTGAATGTCTACCCTTACAAAGGACTTAAACTTGGCGATGACGTACCATGAGTGACAGAACACCTAGCCAATTACGGCGCAATGCTCCTATTTTCTGCTGGCTCGCCCCACCACCACAGAAAGCACTGAGCTAGGCTGAAACACCTGCATTTTGGGGCTGCCTTACTCAAGAAAACAAAAAAGAGACTATGTGTGTATGCAGCTTTATTAACTGAATGATTGATATATATTTTTTTATATTGTTTGCAAACTGATATGTGACACGTATTAACGCCAACATAACACTCAAAACAGGCAAGCCCCCCCCTAAATATATATATTTTTTATTTGTTATTTATTTTTTGGGCAAAAAACGTGGGGCTCACCTGCCCTGAATGACGAGTCACCACTGCCAATAAGCATGCTATATACTCAATTCACATTACAAATAGTATGGTTAGTGCGGTTAGAATGATTATTCGAACACAGCTCTCCTAGGGGAGAGTCACATTTTCATCATGGCTTGTTGCTCTTTGTTAATAATGACTTGACAGTTGTGACTGCCTTGAATTTGTCTGAACCGTCTCAGTGCTTCTCCTGCTGCTTCCCCTTTAATTCCCTATTAAATAGCCATCATCACCTGCGCAAAAGTGTGTTCTGATCGTCGTGCGAATGTGGACCTGTTCAACCCTCAGTTCAGAAGCTTCTTTACTCTGTTTGTTTTGTTGTATTTAAAAGCAGGGCCGTAATTATAATATATACAGTGGGGGGAAAAAAAGTATTTGATCCCCTGCTGATTTTGTACGTTTGCCCACTGACAAAGAAGTGATCAGTCTATAATTTTAATAGTAGGTTTATTTGAACAGTGAGAGACAGAATAACAACAAAATAATCCAGAAAAACGCATGTCAAAAATGTTTAATGAGGGAAATAAGTATTCGACCCCTCTGCAAAACATGACTTAGTACTTGGTGGCAAAACCCTTGTTGGCAATCACAGAAGTCAGACGTTTCTTGTAGTTGGCCACCAGGTTTGCACACATCTCAGGAGGGATTTTGTCCTCCTCCTCTTTGCAGATCTTCTCCAAGTCATTAAGGTTTCGAGGCTGACGTTTGGCAACTCGAACCTTCACCTCCCTCCACAGATTTTCTATGGGATTAAGGTCTGGAGACTGGCTAGGCCACTCCAGGACCTTAATGTGCTTCTTCTTGAGCCACTCCTTTGTTGCCTTGGCCGTGTGTTTTGGGTCATTGTCATGCTGGAATACCCATCCACGACCCATTTTCAATGCCCTGGCTGAGGGAAGGAGGTTCTCACCCAAGATTTGATGGTACATGGCCCCGTCCATCATCCCTTTGATGCGGTGAAGTTGTCCTGTCTCCTTAGCAGAAAAACACTCCCAAAGCATAATGTTTCCACCTCCATGTTTGACGGTGGAGATGGTGTTCTTGGGGTCATAGGCAGCATTCCTCCTCCTCCAAACACGGCGACTTGAGTTGATCTCAAAGAGCTTCATTTTGGTCTCATCTGACCACAACACTTTCACCAGTTGACCTCTGAGTCATTCAGATGTTCATTGGCAGATGTTCACAGCTCCAACACCACCGGTGCCACCAGGCAAGAGAACAGATGTATGGGAGTGTGATCCATGGACCGCTCCTCTGTGTCATACATCCGGGACAGTGCGTCTGCCTTAGTGTTCTGGGAACCTGGTCTGTAGGACAGGGTGAAAACAAAATTGGTAAAGAACATGGCCCACCTTGCCTGGCGAGGGTTCAGTCTCCTCGCCGCCCGGATCTACTCCAGATTGCGGTGGTCAGTCCAGATGAGAAAAGGGTGTTTAGCCCCCTCAAGCCAATGTCTCCACGCCTTCAGAGCCTTGACAACAGCCAACAGCCAACAGCTCCCAGTCCCCCACTTCATAGTTTCGCTCCGCCGGGCAGAGCTTCTTCGAAAAGAAAGCACAGGGGCGGAGCTTTGGTGGCGTAACCGAGCGCTGAGAGGGCACGGCTCCTATCCCAGCCTCGGACGCGTCCACCTCCACTATGAACACCAAAGAGGGATCCGGATGGGCCAGCACGGGAGCCGAGGTAAACAGAGCTCTTAGGTGCCCAAAAGCGGCAATGAGAGGTAGCGGGTAACTATACCTCACCGTGATTTGATTGAGACCTTGATAGTTAATGCACGGGCGCAGACCTTCCAAAAAAGAAACTCGAGCAGGCGGGTGAAGTGGAGGACCGGATGTACCCCTGACGCAGGGATTCAGAGACATATGTCTCCACAGCCGCCGTCTCCGCTTGCGACAGGGGATACACGTGACTCCTGGGAAGTGCAGCGTCTACCAGGAGATTTATCGCACTATCCCCCCGTCGATGGGGTCGCCTTCATTTTATAGCAGGGGATGCGCACGGTGGAGACCTGGTCTGGACTTTCCACCATGGTAGCAGCAACAGAAACCCCTACACACCTCCCCGAGCACTCTCGCGACCACCCCGTGAGAGCCCTCTGTTGCCAGGAAATGGTGGGGTCATGACAAGTTAACCAGGGAAGGCCTACTACCATGGGAAACGCAGGAGATTCAATGAGAAAGAGACTGATTCTCTCCTCGTGACCCCCGTGCGTCACCATGGCCAGGGAAATGGTGGCTTCCCTGATTAGCCCGGACCCTATTGGTCGACTATCCAGAGCATGTACCGAGAAAGGTCTAACCACAGGAATAATGGCGATCCCTAAACTAAGGGCGAACGCTCTGTCGATAAAATTCCCAGCCACGCCTGAATCGACGTGCGCCTTATGCTGGGAATGTGGGGAAAACTCAGGAAAACAAACAGGTACAAACAGGTGGACAACAGAGGACTCTGGATGAGAGTGGTGCAGACTCACCTGGGGTGACGCCAGAGTGCCCTGCCTGCTGCCTCAACTCCCAGGGGGACCAACCCGGCACCAACAGGCAGTGCCCTCTGTGGCCACAGATGGTGCACGTGAAGGCCCCTCCTCCAGCCTCCCTAAGCGCAGCCCCTCCCAGCTCCATGGGCACCGGAGCGGGGGTGCTGGAAGATGGAACCGACAGAGTCCTCTCTGGACGTCCGCGGGTGACCAGCAGGTTATCCAACCGGATGGACAGATCCACTAGTTGGTCAAAAGTGATGGTGGCATCCCTGCAGGCCAACTCCCGTCGGGTCAGGCTGCAGCCCTCATCCATCCGGATGCCCAGTCTTTGTACAGAGCCCAATTCTACAATGCCTTGGACACAGTGAATACTCAATTCATAGAGAGGTTTGATCAAGCTGGATTCCACAACCTGCAGCAGCTTGAAAATGTGCTGCTACGCGGAGACATGGACAAGGTGGTAGACGAGTATCCTGAATTGAATTCAAGACTTCTGCAGGTGCAGCTGGCCATGTTTGGGGCTAATTACACATATCAAATGAGCTCAGATGTTGCTAGCATTATTCGGGAGATGTTGCCAGATGTGAGAGGTCTCTTCAGTCAGGTGGAAGCTTTAGTAAGGCTTCTGCTGGTCGTCCCTGCCTCCTCTGTAGAGGCTGAAAGGAGTTTTAGTGCCCTGGGGAGGCTTGTGACATGGCTTAGATCCTCAATGAGTCAAACAAGGCTGAATAATGTGGCCATGTGGCACGTGCACTAGAAGAAACTGGACAGACTGGACCTTGAAGGAATATGCCAGTCTTTTATCGGTGTCAACAATAATAGAAAAAAGGCCTTTGGATCCTTTGTTTTAAGAATGGCAAGTCAAAACACATGTCATTGCCTGGAGAGGAGATGAGAGGATAGGAGAGGAGAACAGAGGAAAGGAGAAGAGATGACTGGAGAACAGGGGAGATGAGAGGAGAAGAAATGACTGGAGAGGAGAGGAGAATATAGGACCAGAGGAGAGGAAGAGAGAGGGCTGGAGAGAAGAGAGGACAAGAGAGGACAAGAGGAGAGCTTACATACACTCAATTAGTATTTGGTAGCATTGCCTTTTATATGTTTAACTTGGGTCAAACGTTTCGGGTAGCCTTCCATAAACCTCCCACAATTTGTTGGGTGAATTATGGCCCATTCCTTCTGACAGAGCTGGTGTAACTGAGTCAGGTTTGTAGGCCTTCTTGCTTGCACAAGTTTTTCAGATCTGCCCACAAAAGTTCTATAGGATTGAGGTCAGGACTTTGTGATGGCCACTCCAATACCTTGACTTTGTTGTCCTTAAGCCATTTTGCCACAACTTTGGCAGTATGCTTGGGGTCATTGTCCATTTGGAAGACCCATTTGTGATCAAGCTTTAACTTCCTGGCTGATGTATTGAGATGTTGCTTCAATATATCCACATAATTTTCCTACCTCATGATGCCATCTATTCTGTGAAGTGCACCAGTCCCTACCGCAGCAAAGCACCCCCACAACATCATGCTGCCACCCCCGTGCTTCACGGTTGGGATGGTGTTCGTCGGCTTGCAAGCCTCCCCCTTTTTCCTCCAAACATAACGATGGTCATTATGGCCAAACAGTTCTATTTTTGTTTCATCAGACCAGATGATATTTCTCCAAAAAGTACGATCTTTGTCCCCATGTGCGGTTGCAAACCGTAGTCAGGCTTTTTTATGGCGGTTTTGGAGCAGTGGCTTCTTTTTTGCTGAGTGGCCTTTCAGGTTATGTCTATATAGGACTCGTTTTACTGTGGATATACATACTTTTGTACCTGTTTCCTCCAGCATCCTCACAAGGTCCTTTGCTGTTGTTCTGGGATTGATTGTGATAATCCACTGGAATTGTGATACAGTGAATTGTTTTATTTTTTATTTTATTTCACCTTTATTTTATTTCACCTTTATTTTTCACCTTTATTTATTTAACCAGGTAGGCAAGTTGAGAACAAGTTCTCATTTGCAATTCTAAGTGAAATAATCTGTCTGTATACAATTATTGGAAAAATGACTTGTGTCATGCACAAAGTGGATGTCCTAACCGACTTGCCAAAACTATAGTTTGTTAACAAGAAATTTGTGGAGTGGTTGAAAAACGAGTTTTAATGACTCCAACCTAAGTTCCTACTTCAACTGTATTTATAATTTAAAACTCCAAAAATTGATGTACCAATCCCATATCTCCCCTTTAGTGGATTGAATTGAATTAATGAATACATCAGACAGCCACAAGCTCACATCAACAACTCTCCAATCCATTAATATGGAACGATATCACCACAAACTCTCTCTCTCTCTCTCGCACTCTCTCACACACTGTGTGACTGACAATAGGATATACATAAGGTTATCCTTGAAAGTTGAGGATGGCCTGATGCAAGGTGCACATTGGATTCATGTGATACTGATCACCTAAACGGATCTCATAATAATGGCTTACTGTCTTATAATTATGACGTACATATCTCATGACTTACTATCTCATATTATGACTTACTATCTCATATTTTTGTATTTTATTTATTTCACCTATATTTAACCAGGTAGGCAAGTTGAGAACAAGTTCTCATTTACAATTGCGACCTGGCCAAGATAAAGCACAGCAGTTCGACACATATAACAACATAGAGTTACACATGGAGTAAATCAAACATAGTCAATAATACAGTAGAAAAATAATTCCATATACAATGTGAGCAAATGAGGTGGGATGAGGGAGGTAAAGGCAAGAAAGGCCATGGTGGCAAAGTAAATATACTGCTCAAAAAAATAAAGGGAACACTAAAATAACACATCCTAGATCTGAATGAATGAAATAATCTTATTAAATACTTTTTTCTTTACATAGTTGAATGTGCTGACAACAAAATCACACAAAAATAATCAATGGAAATCCAATTTATCAACCCATGGAGGTCTGGATTTGGAGTCACACTCAAAATTAAAGTGGAAAACCACACTACAGGCTGATCCAACTTTGATGTAATGTCCTTAAAACAAGTCAAAATGAGGCTCAGTAGTGTGTGTGGCCTCCACGTGCCTGTATGACCTCCCTACAATGCCTGGCATGCTCCTGATGAGGTGGCGGATGGTCTCCTGAGAGATCTCCTCCCAGACCTGGACTAAAGCATCCGCCAACTCCTGGACAGTCTGTGGTGCAACGTGGCGTTGGTGGATGGAGCAAGACATGATGTCCCAGATGTGCTCAATTGGATTCAGGTCTGGAGAACGGGCGGGCCAGTCCATAGCATCAATGCCTTCCTCTTACAGGAACTGCTGACACACTCCAGCCATATGAGGTCTAGCATTGTCTTGCATTAGGAGGAACCCAGGGCCAACCGCACCAGCATATGGTCTCACAATGGGTCTGAGGATCTCATCTCGGTACCTAATGGCAGTCAGGCTACCTCTGGCGAGTACATGGAGGGCTGTGCGGCCCCCCAAAGAAATGCCACCCCACACCATGACTGACCCACCGCCAAACCGGTCATGCTGGAGGATGTTGCAGGCAGCAGAACGTTCTCCACGGCGTCTCCAGACTCTGTCACGTCTGTCACGTGCTCAGTGTGAACCTGCTTTCATCTGTGAAGAGCACAGGGCGCCAGTGGCGAATTTGCCAATCTTGGTGTTCTCTGGCAAATGCCAAACGTCCTGCACGGTGTTGGGCTGTAAGCCCAACCCCCACCTGTGGACGTCGGGCCCTCATACCACCCTCATGGATTCTGTTTCTGACCGTTTGAGCAGACACATGCATATTTGTGGCCTGCTGGAGGTCATTTTGCAGGGTTCTGGCAGTGCTTCTCCTGCTCCTCCTTGCACAAAGGTGGAGGTAGCGGTCCTGCTGCTGGGTTGTTGCCTTCCTACGGCCTCCTCCACGTCTCCTGATGTACTGGCCTGTCTCCTGGTAGCGCCTCCATGCTCTGGACACTACGCTGACAGACACAGCAAACCTTCTTGCCACAGCTCGCGTTGAAGTACCATCCTGGATGAGCTGCACTACCTGAGCCACGTGTGTGGGTTGTAGACTCCGTCTCATGCTACCACTAGAGTGAAAGCACCGCCAGCATTCAAAAGTGACCAAAACATCAGCCAGGAAGCATAGGAACTGAGAAGTGGTCTGTGGTCCCCACCTGCAGAACCACTCCTTTATTGGGGGTGTCTTGCTAATTGCCTATAATTTACACCTGTTGTCTATTCCATTTGCACAACAGCATGTTAAATTTATTGTCAATCAGTGTTGCTTCCTAGGTGGATAGTTTGATTTCACAGAAGCGTGATTGACTTGGAGTTACATTGTGTTGTTTAAGTGTTCCCTTTCTTTTTTTGAGCAGTGTACAATATATGAAGTAAAACACTGGAATGGTAGATTTGTAGTGGAAGAAAGTGCAAAGTAGAAATATAAATAATGGGGTGCAAAGGAGCAAAATAAATAAATAAATACAGTAGGGGAAGTGGTAGTTGTTTGGGCTAAATTATAGATGGGCTATGTACAGGTGCAGTGATCTGTGAGCTGCTGACAGCTGGTGCTTAAAGCTAGTGAGGGAGATAAGTGTTTCCAGTTTCAGAGATTTTTGTAGTTCGTTCCAGTCATTGGCAGCAGAAAACTGGAAGGAGAGACGGCCAAAGGAGGAATTGGCTTTGGGGGTGACCAGAGAGATATACCTGCTGGAGCGTGTGGTACAAGTGGGTGCTGCTATGGTGACCAGTGAGCGGAGATAAGGGGGGACTTTACCTAGCAGGGTCTTGTAGATGACCTGGAGCCAGTGGGTTTGGCGACGAGTATGAAGCGAGGGCCAGTCAACGAGAGCGTACAGATCACAGTGGTGGGTAGTATATGGGGCTTTGATGACAAAACGGATGGCACTGGGATAGACTGCATCCAGTTTATTGAGTAGAGTATTGGAGGCTATTTTGTAAATGACATCCCCGAAGTCGAGGTTTGGTAGGATGGTCCGTTTTACGAGGGTATGTTCTGCAGCATGAGTGAAGGATGCTTTGTTGCGAAATAGGAAGCCAATTCTAGATTTAACTTTGGATTGGAGATGTGTGATGTGAGTCTGGAAGGAGAGCTTACAGTCTAACCAGACACCTAGGTATTTGTAGTTGTCCACATATTCTAAGTCAGAACCGTCCAGAGTAGTGATGCTGGACGGGCGGGCAGGTGCAGGCAGCAATCGTGCAGCATTGATCGGTTGCGATCGGTTGAGTATGTATTTAGTTTTACTTGTATTTAAGCAGTTTTTATGCGATTTTTCTCGTAAAATAGCGATAATATTCCGACCGGGAGACGTTGTTTTCGTTCAAAGACTGAAAATGTAAAATGGACTCTTCACGTGCACCCGTGTCATTGTTCTCAGATCGACCACTATCCAAATGCGCTACTGTTTTTCGCCCAGGGACTGCAGAGTCATCATTCCCCGTTCTGGCGCCTTCTGAGAGCCTATGGGAGCCTTAGAAAATGTCACATTACAGCAGAGATCCTCTGTTTTCGATAAAGAGGCTATAGAAGGCCAAGAAATGGTCAGAGAGGGCACTTCCTGTATAGAATCTTCTCAGGTTTTGGCCTGCCATATGAGTTCTGTTATACTCACAGACACCATTCAAACAGTTTTAGAAACTTTAGGGTGTTTTCTATCCAAATCAAACAATTATATGCATATTCTAGTTACTGGGCAGGAGTAGTAACCAGATTAAATCTTGTACGTTTTTTATCCGGCCGTGCAAATACTGCCCCCTATCCCCAACAGGTTAAGTTCAGTTACCTGTGCATTCTTGGGTCCAGGAACAATGGTGGCCATTTTGAAGCATGTTGGGACAGCAGACTGGGATAGGAAGAGACTGAATGTCCGTAAACACACCAGCTAGCTGGTCTGTGCATGCTCTGAGGACTCTAGAGTGTTATCTATCCAAATCTACTAATTATATGCATATTCTAGTTTCTGGGCAGGAGTAATAACCAGATTAAATCCGTCCGTAAAAATACTGCCCCCTATCCTAAACAGGTTAACACAGTGTCCAAAGAAGGGCCAGAAGTATACAGAATGGTGTCGTCTGCTTAGAGGTGGATCAGAGACTCACCAGCAGCAAGAGCGACATCAATGATGTATACAGAGAAGAGAGTTGGCCCAAGAATTGAACCCTGTGGCACCCCCATAGAGACTACCAGAGGCCCGGACAACAGGCCATCCGATTTGACACATTGAACTCTATCAGAGAAGTAGTTGGTGAACAAGGCGAGGCAATCATTTGAGAAACCAAGGCTATTGAGTCTGCCGATGAGAATGTGGTGATTGTCAGAGTCGAAAGCCTTGGCCAGGTCAATGAATACGGCAGCACAGTATTTTGTCTTATCGATGGCGGTTACGATGTCGTTTAGAACCTTGAGCGTGGCTGAGGTGCACCCATGACCAGCTCTGAAACCAGATTGCATAGCAGAGAAGATGCGGGTGGATTCGAAATGGTCGGTGATCTGTTTGTTGACTTGGCTTTCAAAGACCTTAGAAAGGCAGTGTAGGATAGTTATAGGTCTGTAGCAGTTTGGGTCAAGAGTGTCCCCTCCTTTGAAGAGGGGGATGACAGCAGCTGCTTTCCAATCTTTGGGAATCTCAGATGACACGAAAGCCAGGCTAGTAATAGGGGTTGCAACAATTTCGGCAGGCCATTTTAGAAAGAAAGGGTCCAGATTGTCTAGCCCGGCTGATTTGTAGGTGTCCAGATTTTGCAGCGCTTTCATGACATCAGCTGACTGGATTTGGGAGGAGAAATGGGGAAGGCTTGTGCGAGTAGCTGTGGGGGGTGCAGTGCTGTTGACCGCGGTAGGGGTAGCCAGGTGGAATGCATGGCCAGCCGTAGAAAAATGCTTATTGAAATTCTCAATTATAGTGGATTTATCGGAGGTGACAGAGTTTCCTATCCTCAGTGCAGTGGGAAGCTGGGAGGAGATGTTCTTATTCTCCATGGACTTTACAGTGTCCCAGCACATTTTTGAGTTTGTGTTGCAGGATGCAAATTTCTGCTTGATGAAACTAGCCTTGGCTTTTCTAACTGCCTGTGTATATTGGTTTCTAACTTCCCTGAAAAGTTGCATATCACGGTGGCTGTTCGATGCTAATGCAGATGTTTTTGTGTTGGTTAAGGGCAGTCAGATCTGAAGAGAACCAAGGGCTATATTTGTTCCTGGTTCTAAATTTCTTGAATGGGGCATGCTTATTTAAGATGGTGAGGAAGGCATTTAAAAAAAATAACCAGGCATCCTCTACTGACGGGATGAGGTCAATATCCTTCCAGGATACCCCGGCCAGGTCGATTAGAAAGGCTTGCTCGCTGAAATATTTCAGGGAGCGTTTGACAGTGATGAGTGGAGGTCGTTTGACCGCTGATCCATTACGGATGCAGGCAATGAGGCAGTGATCGCTGAGATCTTGGTTGAAAACAGCAGAGGTGTATTTAGAGGGCAAGTTGGTAAGGAGGATATCTATGAGGGTGCCCGTGTTTAAGGCTTTGGGGTGGTACCTGGTAGGTTCATTGATCATTTGTGTGAGATTGAGGGCATCAAGCTTAGATTGTAGGATGGCTGGGGTGTTAAGCATGTCCCAGTTTAGGTCACCTAGCAGCTCAAGCTCTGAAGATAGATGGGGGGCAATCAGTTCACATATGGTGACCAGAGCACAGCTGGGGGCAGAGGGTGGTCTATAGCAGGCGGCAACGGTGGAAGTTCAAATTGTTTGGGTACAGACCTGGATAGTAGGACAGCCTGCAGAGTTCTATCTCTGCAGTTCTATCTCTGCAACACCGCCCCCTTTGGCCGTTCTACCTTGTCTGAAAATGTTGTAGTTAGGGATGAAGATTTCAGAGTTTTTGGTGGACTTCCTAAGCCAGGATTCAGACACGGCTAGGACATCCGGGTTGGCAGAGTGTGCTAAAGCAGTGAATAAAACAAACTTAGGGAGGAGGCTTCTAATGTTAACATGCATGAAACCAAGGCTATTACGGTTACAGAAGTCATCAAAAGAGAGCGCCTGGGGAATGGGAGTGGAGCTAGGCACTGCAGGGCCTGGATTCACCTCTACATCACTAGAGGAACAGAGGAGGAGTAGGATAAGGGTACAACTAAAAGCTATGAGATTTGGGCGTCTATGACGTCCGGAATAGATAGTAAAAGGAGCAGGTTTCTGGGGGCGATAAAATAGCTTCAAGGTATAATGTACAGACAAAGGTATGGTATGATGTGAATACAGTGGAGGTGAACCTAGGCATTGAGTGATGATGAGAGAGATATTGTCTCTAGAAACATCATTGAAACCAGAAGATGTCATAGCATGTGTGGGTGGTAGAACTGAAAGGTTGGATAAGGTATAATGAGCAGGGCTAGAGGCTCTACAGTGAAATAAGCCAATAAACACTAACCAGAACAGCAATGGACAAGGCATATTGACATTAACCTCCCTGGGCAAGGTGGACGTCCCACGTAGTCAACAGCCAGTGGAATCGCGTGGCGCGAAATACAAATACCACATAAATGCTATAACTTCAATTTCTCAAACATATGACTATTTTACACCATTTTAAAGACAAGACTCTCGTTAATCTAACCACACTGTCCGATTTCAAAAAGGCTTTACAGCGAAAGCAAAACATTAGATTATGTCAGGAGAGTACCCTGCCAGAAATAATCACACAGCCATTTTCAAAGCAAGCATATATGTCACATAAACCCAAACCACAGCTAAATGCAACACTAACCTTTGATGATCTTCATCAGATGACACTCCTAGGACATTATGTTATACAATACATGCATGTTTTGTTCAATCAAGTTCATATTTATATCAAAAACCAGCTTTTTACATTAGCATGTGATGTTCAGAACAAGCATAGCCACCGAAAACGTCCGGTGAATTTACTTAATTACTCACGATTAACGTTCACAAAATACATAACAATTATTTTAAGAATTATAGATACAGAACTCCTTTATGCAATCGCGGTGTCAGATTTTAAAATAGCTTTTCGGCGAAAAGCACATTTTGCAATATTCTGAGTAGATAGCCCGGCCATCTCGGCTAGCTAATTTGACACCCACCAAGTTTGGCCCTCACCAAAGTCAGATTTACTATAAGAAAAATTGGATGACCTTTGCTGTTCTTCGTCAGAATGCACTCCCAGGACTTCTACTTCAACAACAAATGTTGTTTTGGTTCGAAATAATCCATAGTTATATCCAAATACCTCCGTTTTGTTAGTGCGTTCATGTCAGTATCCGAAGGGTGACGCGCGATCGCATTTCGTGAAAAATTTCAAAATATTCCATTACCGTACTTCGAAGCATGTCAAACGCTGTTTAAAATCAATTTTTATGCGATTTTTCTCGTAAAATAGCGATAATATTCCAACCGAGCGACGTTGTATTCATTCAAAGACAGAAAGAAAAACATGGAGAATTCACATGAACGCGCATCTCCAGTGTCACTGTTCTCAGCCTGACCACTCACAAAATCTCCTGCTGTTTTTCGCCCAGAGACTGGAGAGACGTCATTCCACTTTCTGGCGCTTTCTGAGAGCCAATGGAAGCCTTAGAAAATGTCACCTTACAGCACAGATGCTGTATTTTTGATAGAGATGCCGCAGAAGGAGAACAAATTGTCAAACAGGGCGCTTCCTGTATGGAATCTTCTCAGGTTTTGGCCTGCCATATGAGTTATGTTATACTCACAGACACCATTCAAACAGTTTTAGAAACTTTAGAGTGTTCTCTATCCAAATCTACTAATTATATGCATATTCTAGTTTCTGGGCAGGAGTAGTAACCAGATTAAATCTTGTACGTTTTTTATCCGGCCGTGCAAATACTGGATTTCAGATAAATAATACTTTTGTTTTTTAAATTGGTGAGGCGGGTTGCAGGAGAGTGTTTTGAGGTTGAGTTTTTAGAAAAAAAAATATATAAAAAGATATGCGAAGTGTCACGGGCGTCGTTAGGATTGGACCAAGGCGCAGTGGGTAAAGTGCTCATCTTCTTCATTTATTTATTTAAAGATAACACTTGAACAAAATAAACAAAATGACGAAACAGTTCCATAAGGCAACACAGGAAAACAACCACCCACAAAACACAAGTGAAACAAACACAACTAAATATGGCCTCCAATTAGAGACAACGACAACCAGCTTCCTCTAATTGGAGGTCATTACCAAAAACCAACATAGAAATATAAAACTAGATATAAACATAGAAATAGATAACATAGAACCTAAACCCCAAAACACACAAAACAAACACCCCCTGCCACACCCTGACCAAACTACAATGACAAATAACCCTTTTACTAGTCAGGACGTGACACAAAGAAAATATGCAAATATATATATACACGGGACACGACAAGAGGAGGACAAAGGACATCTGACTGCTATGCCATCTTGGAAAACCAAAATCTCGTAGTCAGATTTGTTTTGGGTGAAGGGAACAAGCTTCTATAGAATTCTATCATTAACTTTTGAAAAACTAGGCCAGAGCTGTAAGTGTCCTTCCTGCAGGGGCGTCATGCACCCTGGAAAGTAAGTGGCTGGGGGGCGGGGGTCCAGAGGGGGGCTAGGTCCCCCAATGCTTAAGTTGGAGAATTTTTCAAACACCTGCAATTGAGAGCCATAATCATTATGCCTTATTCTATGTAAAATCACGTTTATTTTTCTACATAAGCATACTTCTTGAGCTGTCTGTATCCTCCAACTGCTTTTTTATAAAGATACTACATTTGTCTGGGAAAAGATATGAAGTAATGTGAGTTTTACTTAGTAATTGCTTGCTTTTCTAAAGTCTACCAGCCTTGCCAGTAGGCATGCCGGCTAAGATAGATAGACAAGCTACTTAACTACTCTAACTTGATTGATAGCCTGAAATGGCTTCTTGGTAGCTAGTTATGAGGTTGGGAGATTGGGAACTTACCTGGGCTAGCTAAAGCCAACTTCATAAAATTGCTAGGAGGCAAGAAGTGTTAGAGAAACAAAATTCTGAGGAGCCACATGTCTCTGTGCCAACTCCAAAATAAATATTGGGCCCCCTCAGATTTTCGTTGAATCTCTAACACCTTCTAGCCAACTAGCAATTTTAAGAAGTTGGCTTTAGCTAGCCCAGATAGGTTCCCAACCTCATAACTAGGTACCAAGAAGTCATTTCAGGCTATCAATCAAGTTAGAGTAGCTAGCTTGTCTAACTAGCTTAGCTGGCGTGCCTGCTGGCAAGGGTGGTAGACTTTAGAAAAGCCTCTGGTGTCCCGAGCCAGTGATTACCAAGAGGGTGGCAAGGTGGGGCAAAACTTCTGTCCCTGCTATTGAAGAAGTGGCCCAACTAGCTGGTCCGGCTAAAGAGTGGGAGGAGCTTTCACCTGTAGTGAAAAGGTGTACTCTAGCCTGAGCGAGGACAGAGAGGAGCAAACATACTTAGGGCCAGCACTGGAAATCCAGAGATGGTGAGAGAGGACAGAGAGGGAGGGAATGAGAGACAGACACCAAGATCGATCAAAGAGCAAAAGATTTGAAAAGCATCCAGCTCCAAGATGCCAGCTCTATGGCACTCCAATTTCTTCCTGGCGGTTGTGCTGCTTGCCATCAGTAGGCCCAGCCTGTCATCTCAGGCAGGTAATAATGACCTTCAGATGGGCATAGAGCACAGGACTGTCAATGGCACAGAAAATGGAACAAATAACTTTATCACCACCCTGCCCATCGTCTCCTGGAACTGGCATGAAATTCAATTCCCGTACCTGGTAGTACTCTGGATCCTGGTCAGCTGGCTCTGCAAACTCGGTGAGTACCATACATGTACATCCCCTTCCCCAGGCTACTTATCTTTATAGCACTTCATTGTACCATAGATCGCGTCCCCTATTCACTCTCAGAGTTTTAACAGATGTTATAAACCAAGCTGATGTCAGTTTAAAAGACCGCTGACTTTACACTGTCATGACACAGCCAATTAACTGTGCGTTAGTGTAACATTTTACAGGATTTATTTGTGTTTCGACAGGAAAGCTGAGGAAAACTTTGGTAGAGTCTGGCAAGTGATAATGTAATTTGTGCTCATGTGTATGTAGGTACAGATCTGAGTTATGGAGTTTCAGCTTTTGAAGGTGAATGGTTAAAGGTAAAGGAGCATTCACAGTTGTGTTGACATGTTGGTCATTAGCGTTGTGAGTGTACACAACAGGCACACTTGAGATGTGACGTTGGTTACACTCTGTGTATAGGTACATACACATATAGGAGTGTGTTTTCCATGCATATGATGGAGGAAGTGTACAGCCTTGATGTGTTGCTGGCAGATATAGACTTCCATATAGATTTAGGTATGGCTCTGCTTGCAGATAAACTGAAATTTAGCTGGTCATTATTCCCTTCAAATTACCCTATGCTGACGTCTGTGAAACAGCTCCTCAAAACGTAACCACAGCATTTACACTGGTGACTGAGGAGTGCTTATCAAACCGCGATAATGTAACAGTTTCGACCCCAGGATGGGTTGTGTCAGGTCCCTTTCCATATAATTTGTCTACATGAATAATGGGTTGTCTGTCAATGAGTCAATGCAGAACTCTACAAACATGCTTCAATTCAATTATAATAGTAATCCGTCACTGTTACGCAGAATGTTTCTGTAAAGAATAAATGGCTTTTAACCCTGGTACCTAAGCATTTTATATTGCGCAAGAGTTGTGGTCTACTGTAGACAACAGTGTGTTTTCCCCATAATGGGAAAATATCTGGCATTTTTCTTCCTCCGCAGATGTATGACGCTTGCTTTCTTCCATCCTCTTCTCCACCAGCATTCTCAGTCAATTTATTCTGCTTGGTGATAATTGGGGACAATGGACCATGTCTGGTTGGTGTGCTTAGTAAAGGGGGCCAGGATGGAGTCAAACCTGCTCCAATCAGTATAAAATATGCACTGTAAAATGACGTGTTTGGACTCTAGAACTTTTGAACTGTTGCATACTTCACTATACCTCCTGTGAACATCTACATGAAGTAGAGAGGAGATTCAGAAACTCTTGGAGGACAATGGAAGTGAGTAAAAAACATGATTTTTACCTTTAACAATAAATATTTTATTTACTTTCATTGTCATGCAAAAGTTGCTAAATCTCCTCTTTAAAATTCATGCACCTTGGTTGGAGAGTGAGGTAGCAGTGATCCCTTCCCTTAAGATCTACATGCAAGAACATGATCAACTAATAAACTGTTGACTGTATTGTGCCCTCATCCTCTGTCACCAGTCTAATCAAAACACAACCAGGCTATAGCCACGTTTATACCTGGTTCTAATGTGCAACCTTTGTCTTGATCTTGTCCACATTCTGATTGTGCCTACATTTCTAGACAGGATTGGCGTAGACGATTAAAAGACGTGTTGTGATCAGATCTTATAAGTGTAAACAGATAAGATTAGGTCAAGATCAGGACGAAGGACGCATGCTAGGGTCAGGTATAAACAGGGCTTCTGAAATTAATTCCCAGCCTATTGGCCTAGTTTTGGTAGGAATGGATAGAAGAGGAATGGCTGATTAGCCTAACCTATAAGGAATCAAGGTAAGACCCAAGTGCAGTCTGTGTGAAGTAACAATTTTTATTGTAACCACAGGGGCAGGCAAACAACAGGTCAAGGCAGCCAAGGGTTGATAATCCAGAGCAGAGGTCAAGGTACAGGACGGCAGGCAGGCTCAGGTCAGGCAGAGGTCGGTAATCCAGAGGTGGAGCAAAGGTACAGAACGGCAGGCAGGCTCAGGCAGAGTTAAGTAATCCAGAGGTGGAGCAAAGGTACAGGACGGGTAGAGTGGTCAGGTACAGGGTCAGGACAAGTAAGGGCCAAAAACCAGGATGGGTGGGAAAAGACAGGACAAATGCTGGTAAATCAAATCAAAATCAAATCAAATTTATTTATATAGCCTTTCGTACATCAGCTGAAATCTCAAAGTGCTGTACAGAAACCCAGCCTAAAACCCCAAACAGCAAGCAATGCATGTGAAAGAAGCACGGTGGCTGGGAAAAACTCCCTAGGAAAAACTCCTGAGAAAGGCCAAAAACCTAGGAAGAAACCTAGAGAGGAACCAGGCTATGAGGGGTGGCCAGTCCTCTTCTGGCTGTGCCGGGTGGATATTATAACAGAACAAGGTCAAGATGTTAAAATGTTCGTAAATGACCAGCATGGTCAAATAATAATAATCATAGTAATTGTCGAGGGTGCAACAAGCACGTCCGGTGAACAGGTCAGGGTTCCGTAGCCGCAGGCAGAACAGTTGAAACTGGAGCAGCAGCATGGCCAGGTGGACTGGGGACAGCAAGGAGTCATCATGCCAGGTAGTCCTGAGGCATGGTCCTAGGGCTCAGGTCCTCCGAGAGAAAGAAAGAAAGAGAGAAAGAGAGAGAGAATTAGAGAGAGCATATTTACATTCACACAGGACACCGGATAAGACAAGAGAATACTCCAGATGTAACAGACTGACCCTAGCCCCCCGACACATAAACTACTGCAGCATAAATACTGGAGGCTGAGACAGGAGGGATCAGAAGACACTGTGGCCCCATCCGATGATACCCCCGGACAGCGCCAAACAGGCAGGATATAACCCCACCCACTTTGCCAAAGCACAGCCCCCACACCACTAGAGGGATATCTACAACCACCAACTTACCGTCCGAAGACAAGGCCGAGTATAGCCCACAAAGATGTCCGCCACGGCACAACCCAAGGGGGGGGCGCCAACCCAGACAGGAAGACCACGTCAGTGGCTCAACCTACTCAAGTGACGCACCCCTCCCATGGACGGCATGGAAGAACACCAGTAAGTCAGTGACTCAGCCCCTGTAAAAGGGTTAGAGGCAGAGAATCCCAGTGGGAAGAGGGGAACCGACAGGGCAGAGACAGCAAGGGCGGTTCGTTGCTCCAGCCTTTCCGTTCACCTTCACACTCCTGGGCCAGACTATACTTAATCATAGGACCTACTGAAGAGATAAGTCTTCAGTAAAGACTTAAAGGTTGAGACTGAGTCTGCGTCTCTCACATGGGTAGGCAGACCATTCCATAAAAATGGAGCTCTATAGGAGAAAGCCCTACCTCCAGCCGTTTGCTTAGAAATTCTAGGGACAATTAGGAGGCCTGCGTCTTGTGACCGTAGCGTACGTGTAGGTATGTACGGCAGGACCAAATCGGAAAGATAGGTAGGAGCAAGCCCATGTAATGCTTTGTAGGTTAGCAGTAAAACCTTGAAATCAGCCCTTGCCTTAACAGGAAGCCAGTGTAGGGAGGCTAGCACCGGAGTAATATGATCAAATTTTTTGGTTCTAGTCAGGATTCTAGCAGCCGTATTTAGCACTAACTGAAGTTTGTTTAGTGCTTTATCCGGGTAGCCGGAAAGTAGAGCATTGCAGTAGTCGAGCCTAGAAGTAACAAAAGCATGAATTAATTTTTCTGCGTCATTTTTGGACAGAAAGTTTCTGATTTTTGCAATGTTACGTAGATGGAAAAAAGCTGTCCTTGAAGCAGTCTTGATATGTTCTTCAAAAGAGAGATCAGGGTCCAGAGTAACGCCGAGGTCCTTCAGTTTTATTTGAGACGACTGTACAACCATCCAGATTAATTGTCAGATTCAACAGAAGATCTCTTTGTTTCTTGGGACCTAGGACAAGCATCTCTGTTTTGTCCGAGTTTAAAAGTAGAACATTTGCAGCCATCCACTTCCTTATGTCTGAAACACAGGCTTCTAGCGAGGGCAATTTTGGGGCTTCACCATGTTTCATTGAAATGTACAGCTGTGTGTCGTCTGCATAGCAGTGAAATTTAACATTATGTTTTCGAATGACATCCCCAAGAGGTAAAATATATAGTGAAAACAATAGTGGTCCTAGAACGGAACCTTGAGGAACACCGAAATTTACAATTGATTTGTCAGAGGACGAACCATTCACAGAGACAAACTGATATCTTTCCGACAGATAAGATCTAAACCAGGCCAGAACTTGTCCATGTAGACCAATTTGGGTTTCCAATCTCTCCAAAAGAATGTGGTGATCGATGGTATCAAAGGCGGCACTAAGATCTAGGAGCATGAGGACAGATGCAGAGCCTCGGTCTGACGTCATTAAAAGGTCATTTACCACCTTCACAAGTGCAGTCTCAGTGCTATGATGGGGTCTAAAACCAGACTGAAGCGTTTCGTATACATTGTTTGTCTTCAGGAAGGCAGTGAGTTGCTGCGCAACAACTTTTTCTAAAATTTTTGAGAGGAATGGAAGATTCGATATAGGCCGATAGTTTTTTTATAATTTCTGGGTCAAGATTCGGCTTTTTCAAAAGAGGCTTTATTACTGCCACTTTTAGTGAGCTTGTTACACATCCGGTGGATAGAGAGCCGTTTATTATGTTCAACATAGGAGGGCCAAGCACAGGAAGCAGCTCTTTCAGTAGTTTAGTTGGAATAGGGTCCAGTATGCAGCTTGAGGGTTTGGAGGCCATGATTATTTTCATCATTATGTCAAGAGATATAGTACTAAAACACTTTAGTATCTCCCTTGATCCTAGGTCCTGGCAGAGTTGTGCAGACTCTGGACAATGAAGCCCTGGAGGAATACCCAGATTTAAAGAGGAGTCCGTAATTTGCTTTCTAATGATCATGATCTTTTCCTCAAAGAAGTTCATAAATTTATTACTGCTGAAGTGAAAGCCATCCTCCATTTGCGAATGCTGCTTTTTAGTTAGCTTTGCGACAGTGTCAAAAAGAAATTTCGGATTGTTCTTATTTTCCTCAATTAAGTTGGAAAAATAGGATGATCGTGCAGCAGTGAGGGCTCTTCGATACTGCGCGGTACTGTCTTTCCAAGCTAGTCGGAAGACTTCCAGTTTAGTGTGGCGCCATTTCCGTTCCAATTTTCTGGAAGCTTGCTTCAGAGCTCGTGTATTTTCTGTATACCAGGGAGCTAGTTTCTTATGACAGATGTTTTTAATTTTTAGGGGTGCAACTGCATCTAGGGTATTGCGCAAGGTTGAATTGAGTTCCTCGGTTAGGTGGTTAACTGATTCTTGTCCTCTGACGTCCTTGGGTAGGCAGAGGGAGTCTGGAAGGGCATCAAGGAATCTTTGGGTTGTCTGAGAATTTATAGCACGACTTTTAATCTTCCTTGGTTGGGGTCTGAGCAGATTATTTGTTGCAATTGTAAACGCAATAAAATGGTGGTCCGATAATCCAGGATTATGAGGAAAAACATTAAGATCCACAACATTTATTCCATGGGACAAAACTAGGTCCAGAGTATGACTGTGGCAGTGAGTAGGTCCAGAGACATGTTGGACAAAACCCACTGAGTCGATGATGGCTCCGAAAGCCTTTTGGAGTGGGTCTGTGGACTTTTCCATGTGAATGTTAAAGTCACCAAAAATTAGAATATTATCTGCTATGACTACAAGATCCGATAGGAATTCAGGGAACTCAGTAAGGAACACTGCATATGGCCCAGGAGGCCTGTAAACAGTAGCTATAAAAAGTGATTGAGTAGGCTGCATAGATTTCATGACTAGAAGCTCAAAAGACGAAAACGTCATTGTTTTTTTTTTGTAAATTGAAATTTGCTATCGTAAATGTTAGCAACACCTCCGCCTTTGCCGGATGCACGGGGAGTTTGGTCACTAGTGTAACCAGGGGGTGAGGCCTCATTTAACACAGTAAATTCATCAGGCTTAAGCCATGTTTCAGTCAGGCCAATCACATCAAGATTATGATCAGTGATTAGTTCATTGACTATAACTGCCTTGGAAGTGAGGGATCTAACATTAAGTAACCCAATTTTGAGATGTGAAGTATCACAATCTCTTTCAATAATGGCAGGAATGGAGGAGGTCTTTATACTAGTAAGATTACTGAAGCGAACACCGCCATTTTTAATTTTGCCCAACCAAGATCGAGGCACAGGTAAACTTGACAAACAAGACAAACTGTCAATAGACAAACAGAAAACACAGGTATAAGTACACAGGGGATAATGGGGAAAATGGGAAACATCTGGAGGGGGGTGGAGACAAGTACAACGACAGGTGAAACAGATCAGGGTGTGACATAACCTAGGGTTGATAACTTGTAGTGGACTGATTTCTTGTATTCATCTAATTCAATCATCACAAAAATCTCTTGGGCTGGCTTCACTATTTGACAGGAGGTAAAAGCCCATTGCTGGTAACTCCAGTTCAAAATGGAAGGTTGGCAGTCCTGATTAGTAATCTGTAAAGAGAGCTTAGAAAGAGGGTTTTCCCATGCGTAGAACATCAAAAACATATTTGGCAGTGGTTACTTATGGAAATGTGCTATAAAAGCATTTCATTGCAGGCGTAACGTCATTTTGCACAATGATGAAAATGTAAAGAACATTACAAAGCACATGAGTATTCTGAGGTTGCTGTAGGTTGCCTTCAGCAACCTGTAGGTTGCCTTTAGGGCATTAGTAGCAGAAAAGCAGAAGGGTTAAAAGAACACCTGAATGCTATAGCTCATAGTGACTCAATTGCAACTGGTATGAACTTAGCAAATGTTGAATATACACTACAAATGTCACGTCCTGACCATGGTAAGCTGTTATTTTCTATGGTAGAGTAGGTCAGGGTGTGACGGGGTACGGCGGGGTATTCTATGTGTTCTATTTCTATGTTCTTAGGTTCTAGTTTTTGTATTTCTATGTTGATTTGTTTGGGATGAGCTCCAATTAGAGGCAGCTGGTCCTCATTGTCTCTAATTGGAGATCATACTTAAGTAGGGGTTTTTCTTCCTGGGTTTTGAGGGTGATTATTTTTGATCAGTGTTTGTTTCACCTCCTGCGTCAGGTTTTGTTGATTCAGTTTATTTTATGTATTGCATAGTTTCACAGATTAAATAAAATGTGGAACGACACACACGCTGCACTTTGGTCCTCTTCTTCCTTCGACAGCCGTGACAACAAAGATACAACATTGAGACATTAGTTCATTTATATGGCTAATAATGTGAATTGATGCATGCCATATTTTTCCACCCTATTTAGCCATGGAGTTAAACATTTGGCTGTAAATTAAGTAGATAATAATAAACCCGCCTCTAATGTATGTTAAAGTAACATTTGACTTATTTATAATGTCTGCAAATTAGATTACTCACAGGGCCTGTTATGCAAATGCATCCTCAAGTTAATGGCTTCAGTTTCAAAACACTTCCAGCTGTTAGGCCTTACTAAGTCCAAAAGGCTTATGTGAGCACTGTGTTACATTGACTGCTGAACAAGTCACTATGTGTACACATATACTGACACATACTTTGTACTGACTTGTGACTTATTCACTTACAAGCTATGATAACAAACAGTTCCAAGTTAAAAAATAAAGTTTCAGTTGGATGTACCTGTGCCACCTGTGTAAGGAGTATTATTTACTATGCTGATTGAGTCCAGTAAATATCCAGTGACAGATAGCAGTTAGTGTCGTTTTAAGGAAATTAAACACGTATCCTAAATGTCATGATGCCTCCGGACCAAGCTCCTGACCCAAACAACATCGTCACTATGGAGTTCACCAGAATAGTGTTCTCATCACAAATACATGCCATTGTATCCTACTAGACAAGTTTCTGTTGTGCACTATATCAATTACGTTAACATACAAATACGTATCCACAGATTTATTTTCCCATGTACACACACCTGCGTGAGAATGTGGGCATGAAACACCTCTCTGAGGCCAGGCAAACAATGAACTGAAATTACACACCAAATGTAAAAACTTTTCATCTGGCTTGAAAGCACAGATTAGTATGAAGTTTCCTCCTTGAGAGTGGCATAGTAATCTCTGCCAGTACAGTAGAGACTGAGAAACACAGAGAGAGTCTCTGCCCTTGATTGAGTAGAGTAGAGATTTTTTTGCTGCATTATTTATTTAGTGAAATGCCAAGCAGAACTTTCTGCTGGGGGCAGCGTTGCTGACTTGCACCATGGACCTGGTGGTTGAGGGTATTTAGGTAGGAGCACCCCATGGGTCGCATCCAGAGTCAGGAGTGGTGGGATCGAACCATAGCCAGGCTGGAATGGACCATGGGTCCAGCCTGTCAGGGATACAAATTGTGACTTTTATGTGGTACCATGTGGAAGCCCCCTACCTCATTGTCTTAAGAATATTGGTGGCTGGGGTATCCAAAATGGGTATGTATACAGGGGGATGCGGTCAGCTTTAGGGGTCTTGAGGATCAGATGACAAAGCTGCAGATTCACTGTTAGACAATGATGATTGATAAATTGTTTGAATTGAGTGTTTTGAACTTTTGGGGAGAGCAGTTGTGATCAAATAAAAGCTTAAAAAGAGGAGACAATACTACTCAGACTAAATCCAGGGTCCACACCTGCCACAGTTTAAAATAATGTTACAGACACAAACTCTGTCAGTAAATATATCGCAGAGTTGGTAGTATTCACAATGATGCTGGCAGACAGATAAGGCTATGAAAGTTGTAATGACTTTCTCTGTGGCCTGGACTCAAAAATTACTCTTTCATGATCATAAAACACAATCAAGAATTTGTTCTTAGATTCTGACCTTTCATGTACTTTTTTTTAATAAATTTTTTTATTTTACCTTTATTTTACCTTTACCAAGTCAGTTAAGAACAAATTCTTATTTTATGTATACTTTGGGTCTCATTTCAAACGAGAAAGTTAACTTTCATAATTCAATACAATGTTCATTGGAGGAAAGATGTAGGCCTAACTGAGTGTAGGACAAAGACGGGAATAATAGGATTTGAAGTCAATTGTAAACATCAGACAGATCGAATGGAGCAGGCAATATCATCCAGTGAGAATGAAAGTTTTTTTTGTATAGCATTTGGGCCATAAATAGGCTCAACATAATTCTACTACTGTCTGGCAACTATAGCCCTCGTCAGTGTTATCAACAAGTATAAGTAGCTGCGTCCCGGACTGGTCTCAGAGTAGTGGTTGTATCGAAAGGAGTGGGTGTGTCCAAAGCGCTCTGCTATAGGTTAGACGCTCTTGATTGAACGGTGTTGTCTATGCCATTAAGTATTCCCATTGGTCAATTCCAGACCGTTCTCTACCTGATGTTGCGGAGCCTTCTGACATGCTGCGTTGTTTTGTGGCTAATATATTTCCTTTGTTTTCTTTTGCCGATTTTCAAAGTCACTTACTATCCAGAGCAAATGCATCACCATATTTGTCTGAACAGTGGGTAACACCGTAACAATAACCAATGTACCAGCAGTTATAGCACACAAGTAGGTTGCCTACAGTGGATGACTAAATATAGCATGCACGCACAACCTTACAAATATAGTTGAATTATAAGAGAAACACACAGAGTATAAATGATCAATGGATAGACAGAATAACATAATTTACATAGGTAAGACGGAACACAGAAATCCTAAGATGGTAAAGTAGTGAACATATGAGTCTGAAAGTGCTTTGTCCCCGTTATCATTCAACTTTCTGACCCTCTTTATCTTTCATTCTCTCTACGTATCTCTGAATTTGTCTCTTTTGTCCTTGTCTCTCTCTCTCTTCACCAACAGTGTTCCAGCTGAAACCCAGCCTGACCAGTGTGATCCCGGAGAGCGGCCTCCTCATTTGCATCGGTTGGGCCCTGGGCGGCATCATCTACTGGGCAGACAAGGTGCAGACCTTCAGGCTGCAGCCCTTCACCTTCTTCTTCTACCTGCTGCCTCAGATCGTCCTGGATTCGGGCTACTCCATACCCAACAAGCTGTTTTTCAGCAACTTGGGCTCCATCCTGGTTTACGCAGTTATTGGCACCTGCTGGAATGCTGCCACTTTGGGACTCGCCCTTTGGGGGTGTTGGTTGGGCGGGGCCATAGGTAAGGCAGCCAATGTGTGTCCCAAATTCCTATTATAGTGCACTACTTTTGACCAGGGGGCCCGTAGAGCAGATCAACATAAAATATGAGTTCTTCTATAGTTTTCCGATGATTGAAACTGGCATTTTCAATGGCATGATTGAAACTGAGGTCCTCAATCAGAGTTAATGTGTAAGGTAGATGAATGGTCTGAGATCATAACACCTTTTACCCTGGGCCTCTGTAGGTGATATTGACATTGGCCTTCTGCAGTTGCTGTTGTTTGGGAGTCTGATTGCTGCTGTGGACCCCGTGGCTGTGATTGCCGTGTTTGAGGAGGTCCATGTCAACGAGGTCCTGTACATTCTGGTGTTTGGGGAGTCCCTTCTCAACGACGGCGTCACAGTGGTCAGTCTCACAAACTTCATCCTCATTTATCATTATTAGGCTGCGTCACAAATTGTACCCTTTTCCCTATGTCAGCCATGCTGACCAAGAACGGTGTCAATACGGAACGAGGCCTACATTTAGAATTTTTTTTGGAACTCAGTAGGGCTTTCAACTTACTCATCTTGAAAGGTGTAATAGTAGAATACACAAGCTGCAATTTTGTAATTTGGCAGTGCTTCAACAGTTTTACTCTTATGTCAGTCATTGCTGAACTTAAAGAGCTATTTTTGACAGTTGATCAACTAGCCCATGTTAGCTAACGTTTTTCACCCCATTGGTTTTGTTGTAATGTTTGAGTCACTCAGATATCACATGAACACACATAAGACATGGCAAAATGTGTACAGTTGCAGGAAATGAGCTGTAAAACTGAAAAATGTTCTCTCCACCCCATGGAAAAATGTATAGAATTTGAAGGAATTTGCTTTAAAACATACACATTTTCCTTCCACCCAATGGCAAAATGAGAAGTGGGGGTTTGTTACTATGCTGATAATGACAATATCCATCCGGACCTTTGCAGTCCTAGTTAATTTGTGTGATTGGACTTTCTCAAATACTATTTGAATATCCCTGTCCTACTGTATATAGTGCACTACTTTTGATCAGGTTCCCTTCAGTTGGTAGCCTACAGTTTGTATCATTCCATTTGCTAAATCTGTAAATGCTGTCATATCCGTGTTGTTGTTTCTGAGGATCAATAGTAGTAGTTCATCATATTTCATGTAAAAAAAATGACATGTAGGCTAATTAAATCATTATGGAGTGCAGACCAAGCCGTAACAGTTTGAACCTGAGGCATGGCGCAATACTTGGCCGTGCAATCCCACTGGGAACATCACGTAATTTCAAGGTGGACATTTGGTTGAGACGTTCATCAATGAGATTTAAACCCTTATTCACCCAACTCCAAAATAAGTTTGTTGAATTCCTAATGTGTACAACTTAATTCCAATGGAAAAACTGTTCGATTTTTGGTTTAGGTATCATCTAAATGTGTCATCACTGTGCTTTCAACCATTTTAAAAGCACAACAACGTTCAAATGGGAATACAATGTCTGAGTAGTTTTTATTTATACAACAGTGTTATCAATGTGCTTCATCTAGAAACAATCAAATTACCTGGATTGCAGTTGAGATTAGTGCATTCAGAAAGTATTCAGACCCCTTGAATTTTTTCACATTTTGTTACGTTACAGCCTTTGTCTAAAATGGATTAAATAAAAAATAAAAATCCTCAGCAATCTACGCACAATACCTGTCACGACTTCCGCCGAAGTCGGTCCCTCTCCTTGTTCAGGCGGCATTCGGCGGTCGACGTCACCAGCTTTCTAGCCATCGCCAATCCACTTTTCATTTTCCATTTGTTTTGTCCTTGTTTTCTACACACCTGGTTTCTATTCCCCAATTACGTGTTCATTATTTAACCCTCTGTTTCCCCCATATTTGTGTGCGTGTTTGTTTATAATGTTCAGGTCGTTACTTGTTGGCTGGTATTGTTTGCTGGGTTCGTTATTACACCCGTTATTTATGAGTGACCGGTAACTTCACGCACCTTTAGTATTTGTTTTATACTGGTGCTGTTCGTGGAATAAATTACCTTGTACACTCATCTCTGCTCTCCTGCACCTGATTCCATGCACCAGTTACCCACAGCCTGACAGAAACACGCTCCCCAAATGGAGTCAGCAGGAGCAGTTACCCCGGTACTAGGTTGAGGAGCGCGTCCAGCAGCTTGAGGCGATGCTACAACATCTTGGCACCACCATGGATCGCGTCCTACAGACAATGGAGCGCTGGGAGAGAAGAGGAGTTCCTCCAGCGCCTCCCCCAGCACCACCAAGGACACCACTGATCACCGCTCCTTCACCCGGTCCCAGTGGGATTTGGCTCTCCTTTCCGAGGGAGTATTTTTTTATTTATTTTTTTATTTCACCTTTATTTAACCAGGTAGGCAAGTTGAGAACAAGTTCTCATTTACAATTGCGACCTGGCCAAGATAAAGCAAAGCAGTTCGACAACATACAAAAACACAGAGTTACACATGGAGTAAAACAACATACAATCAATGATGCAGTAGAAAAAAAATAAGACTATATACAATGTGAGCAAATGATGTGAGATAATGGAGGTAAAGGCAAAAAAATGCCATGGTGGCAAAGTAAATAAAGTATGGCAAGAAAAACACTGGAATGGTAGATTTGTAGTTTGAAGAAAGTTAAAAGTTAAAATATAAATAATATGGTGCAAAGGAGCAAAATAAATAAAATAAATAAATACAGTAGGGGAAAAGGTAGTAGTTTGGGCTCAATTAAAGATGGGCTATGTACAGGTGCAGAGATCTGTGAGCTGCTCTGACAGCTGGTGCTTAAAGCTAGTGAGGTGATGGGAAGGCAGCGGGATATCAGGGTTTCCTACTCCAACTGGAGCTCTACCTGGCGACAGCGCACCTGGCTCCTTTGGACCGCGAGAGCGTGTCCGCCCTCGTCTCCTGTCTCTCAGGGAAAGCCCTGGATTGGGCCAACACCGTATGGGAGGAAGGAGGAGCGGTGCTGGACCAACACAAGGATTTCACCCGCCGATTCAGGGCAGTCTTCGACCACCCGCCTGAGGGTAGAGCAGCGGGTGAACGTCTCGTCCACCTTAGGCAGGGGACGAGGAGCGCACAGGAGTTCGCATTGGACTTCCGGACCCTGGCCGCCGGCGCGGGGTGGAACGACAGGGCCCTGATCGATCACTATCGTTGTAGTTTGTGTGAGGACGTCCGTCGGGAGTTGGCCAGTAGGGACACAATTCTGACCTTCGACCAGCTGGTGGACATGTCCATAAGGTTAGATAACCTGCTGGCTACCTGCGGACGTCCAGATCGGGGTCTGTCCGCTCCGACGCCCATGGAGCTAGGAGGTGCTGCAATTAGTGCGACCGGAGGGGGGGCCGATCCATGAACCATCTGTGGTCGCAGAGGGCACACTGTCGGTCGGTGCTGGGGAGGTTCCTCTAAGAGTCGAGGCAGCAGACAGGGCACTCTCGTGTCATCCCAGGTGAGTCGGTACCAGGCTCACCCAGAGCCCCTCGTTGCTCACATGTTTTTGTTTATTAATTTTCCGCAGTTTTCCCCGCATAAGGCGCTCGTAGATTCAGGCGCAGCTGGGAATATTATTGACAGATCATTTGCCCATAGTTTAGGGATCCCCATTGTTCCTGTGGATATGCCTTTCCATGTGCACGCCCTAGATAGTCGACCATTAGGGTCAGTGCCAATTAGGGAGGCCATCGCTCCACTGGGCATGGTTGCGCAGGAGGGTCACAAGGAGAGAATCAGTCTCTTCCTTATTAATTCTCCTGCATTTCACATGGTGCCGGGCCTACCGTGGTTTGCCTGTCATGACCCCACTATTTTGTGACAACAGAGGGCTCTCACAGGGTGGTCACGAAAGTGACTCCTTACCCGTTCCACAACGGCATTGGTCGCACCTGTCGGTGGCCTTTCTTACCGATCTTCCCCCCTCACAGGGTAACACCACGATCCTGGTCATTGTGGATCAGTTCTCTAAGTCCTGTCGTCTCCTCCCTCTGCCTGGTCTCCCTACGGCCCTACAGACTGTGGAGGCCTTGTTTACGCACGTCTTACGACACTACGGGGTGCCTGGGGATATAGTGTCTGATCGAGGTCCCCAGTTCACGTCTAGGGTCTGGAATGCAGTCATGGAACGTCTGGGGGTCTCGATCAGCCTTCTTTTTACAGAAGGCGAGAGCCAAATTGGCATATTCAGGGGGAACGCGCTTGGTGGAGACCTGGTCTGGACTTTCCACCATAGTAGCACCAACGGAAACCCCTAAACACCTCCCCGAGCACTCTTGCGACCACCCCGTGAGAGCCCTCTGTGGCCAAGAAACAGTGGGGTCATGACAAGCTAACCAGGGTAGGCCTAGCACCACAGGAAATGCAGGAAAGTCAATAAGGAAGAGACTAATTCTCTCCTTGTGACCTCCCTGCGTCACCATGCCCAGAGGAGCGGTGGCCTCCCTAATCAACCCTGACCCTAATGGTCGACTATCTAAGGCATGAACGGGGAAGGGCACAGCCACGGGAACAATGGGGATCCCTAAACTATGAGCGAAGGATCTATCTATAAAATTCCCAGCCACGCCTGAATCGACGAGCACCTTATGCTGGGAATGCTGCACACATATGTGCAACAGAGGGCTCTGGGTGAGAATGGTGCCGGCTCACCTGGGGTGACGCCAGAGCGCCCTACCTGCTGCCTCGATACCCAGAGGAACCAACCCGACACCCGGCAGTGTGACCTCTGCGGCCACAGATGGTGCATGAGCTGGAACCCCTCTGGTCTCCCTGAGCACCGCCCCTCCCAGCTCCATGGGTATCGGAGAGGGGGTGCATGGGGATGGAACCAACAGACCCCGATCTGAACGTCCGCGGGTAGCCAACAGGTTATCCAGCCAGCTGATAAACGTGAGGGTGGTGTCTCTGCAGGCCAACTCCCGACGGACGTCCTCGCGCAGACTGCAGCGATAATGGTCGATCAGGGCCCTGTCGTTCCATCCCGTGCCGGCAGCCAGGGTCCGAAACTCCAGGGCAAACTCCTGGGCGCTCCTCGTTCCCTGCCTAAGGTGGACGAGACGTTCACCCGCCGCTCTACCCTCGGGCGGGTGGTCGAAGACTGCCCGGAAGTGGCGGGTGAACTCCTCAAACTGGTCCAACGCCGCATCTCCCTCTCTTCACACGGCGTTGGCCCACTCCAGTGCTTCCCGGTGAGGCACGAGACGAGGGCGGACACACTCTCACGGCCCGAAGGAGCCGGGTGGACGGTTGTCAGGTATAAGTCCAGCTGCAACAGGAACCCCTGGCAGTTCGCAGCCGTCCCGTCGTATTCCTGGGGAAGGGATAGACGAATCTCACTGGGTCCAGGAGAAGGAGGGGCACGTAGTGGAGACCCCGGTTGTGCTGGTGGAGGCGCTGGAAGAACTCCCTGTCTCTCCCAGCGGGTCCATTGTCTGGACAACATGGTCCATGGCGGTGCCAAGATGGTGGAGCATTGCTGCGTGCTCCCGGACGCGCTCCTCCACCCCTATACCCAGGGTACCTGCTCCTGCTGACTCCATAAGTTCGGTCCGGAATTCTGTAGGGGGTGCGTACTGGCGGCAGAGAAGTCAGGCGCAGGAGAGCAAAAACTGATTTACAACGGCGCAGTTTAATAAATAAAACCACCGTAAACAGAACAATAACTGAATGGGTAAACAAAACCCGTCACACACCAGCATAACGTGCACAAGCACTACAATAAACAATTCCGGACAAGGACATGGAGGGAACAGAGGGTTAAATACACAACATGTAATGATGGAATTGAAACCAGGTGTGTGAGAAGACAAGACAAAACAAATGGAAAATGAAAGGTGGATTGGCGATGGCTCGAAGACCGATGACGTTGACCACCGAACGCCGCCAGAACAAGGAGAGGGACCGACTTTGGCGTAAGTCGTGACACTAGGCCTGTATGTATTGTCTTTTTTTATCGTGCGTTGAAATATATTTTCAATTTATTATGGATCCCATTAACTGCTGCCAAGGGAGCGAGAGAGAGGGAAAGGATTTCCACAGCAGCAGACTATGATCCATCATGTCAAAAGCCGCATTGAAGTCTAACAAAACAGCCCCCACAATCTTTTTATCATCAATTCTACAAGGTGTCAAAAGGGTTCCCTTTGGGTGGTGGACCATTCTTGATACACAGAAACGGTTGAGCGTGAAAAACCCAGTAGCATTGCAGTTCTTGACACACTCAAACCAGTGTGCCTGGCACCTACACTCTTAGAAAAAAAGGTGCTATCTAGAACCTAAAAGGGTTCTTCGGCTGTCCCCATAGGAGAACCCTTTGAAGAACCCTTTTTGGTTCCAGGTAGAACCTTTTTGGATCCAGATAGAACCCTTATGGGTTCCATGTCCTACCTTTTCTAAGCGTGCACTACCATACCCTGTTCAAAGGCACTTAAATATGGTAACTTATCCATTCACCCTCTGAATGGCACACATACACAATCCATGTCTCAAGGCTTAAACATCCTTCTTTAACCTGTCTCCTCCCCTTCATCTACACTGATTGGAAGTGGATTTAACAGGTGACATCAATATGGGATCATAGCTTTCACCTGGTCAGTCTATGTCATGGAAAGAGCAAGTGTTTCTAATGTTTTGTACACTCAGTGTATAAATGATGGTTACATTTAATTTGAAGGAGTTGCCATGCCGCTTTGGTAGCAGCCTAGACAGAGCTCTTGTAAATGTGTACATATTTAGTTATTTTCAAATGTTTTTATCCATTGTTTTTGGAACCAACATTTACATTTTTTATGAGTTTTTATTGCATATACTGTATATTGCAGATTGACTGACAGGTCAACCCTTTTTGGCTTGGCTAGCGAGCTGGCTAATGTTTTTGTTTATGCATCTGGACACAGTACCAGCTTTTATATTTCACCTGGCTGCCAGTTTCTGATATTTTGAGAACATCGTGAGAGGAATGGAAGATTGACAAATACAGTGCTGAGGCAAAGGGTTTAGAGAGAGGATGACTGGCTACTATTCTGAACTTTGTGTGGTGAGCTTTCTGGTGCCCAGAGCTGCCGGGGCTTCACCCAAGTGGGTGCTTCACAGAGTGGAAGAGGTGAAGTCCAGTTGCTATATGATTCAGGCTGGTTTCCAGACTTGCCTAATACAAGACCACCAGCAGACTCCATCACCATCATTTACCATCCTCTGTCCAGCTCCCTCCGCTCAAGCCATGAACTGACCCTCTCCATCAACAGAGGATGCAGCATTGAAAGACTTGGCCTCTATTGGTTGACCTGACCTGCCATGATATATTGTTTGTTCTTTGCTTATGAAGCGCTTTGAGATTTCTATTATGAAAAGCGCTATATAAGTTACATTTATTATTATTATTTGCTCTGATAAACCAACCCTTTAGAATGACTTTGATAGCAACAGTGAATCTATTTAGTGGAGATCTCTCAATCATTCTCACAATAGCACAGTGGTAGTAGTCAGTGACAAATGTCAAAGCTAAGCAGGGCAGGGCAGGGCAGGGCTAAAACCCTGGGTGGTAGACCATACGGATAGCTGTAGATCAACTTTCCAGCGTATTTTTTCTGATAGTGGATATAACATCAAAGATCTATGTTTGTCTATGTTGAGTGATGAAACAGTACTGGTTGACTTTTTGCAAATCCACGTGTTGTACACGTAGATTTGTTGTACACGTAGATTTGTTGTACACGTAGATTTGTTTTACACGTAGATTCCACGTCACAATACATGTGACAAATTATATTGAAACAATGTTGATTCAACTCGTTTGTGCCTAGTGGGATCACACAGTTCCATGGGCAATTTTCTAAATTACCTTTTTTTTTTTTTTTTTTTTGTAAAACCTGATTTTTCCATGTGCAGCTTAGGGTTCATGAAAACTTCCCTAAGCATACAGTTAAATATCACTGCTTTAAAATCTATGCATGGATTCTGAAACTAAAGATAAATATGTTCTGATGGCTATCTTGCATTGATCTCCATTCTGAACGCCTTCTTCATAGGCTACATTCTAATGTTGTTCAGATCACATTCCGTATTTAAAGGGATTGCTTTAAATACTCACTGAACAAATTGGTAGGCCACCCAGTGGGTGTATTTTCTGGGATTTAATTAAAGCCACACACGCAAATCTTGTTACGCATGTGCATAGGGTAAGTCTGAAGATGCCTTTCATATGGAATAGGGGTGCCATTTGGGACACAAGCTTAATGTTTACACTACAATTTTTTTGGCAAAAACATTTACATCACTTTTTGTAATTTGTCAATTAAGAATTGTGAGTTCCAAATGTAGTGCTATTTATCATGGGAAACCTAAACCTGACAAATGAAGTGCAAAGGCAATACACAAGACACGGCACCTTTACTGAACTGCACCAGTCAGTCACATGACTTACTTCTGGGAATGCTGTCTGTCTGTAGGTCGACATAACAACATCAATCACATACAAATAGACCAATAATACAATCTTAATCTAATGGATTACATTACACAATTTATTAAATTAATTGTAACATTAAATAACGTAATGTTCAATGTATTTGGTTGCTTAACCTCCCCACCACAGACCGGTCATCTTTATTTCCATGTTCCCTCAGGTGCTGTTCAATGTGTTTAATGCATTTGTGTCGCTTGGAGGGGCAAAAATCAACGCTGTAGAGATCATCAAAGGCATAAGTACGTAAGAGCGTCACACCTTGGCTACGTCCCAAATGGCACCCTATTCCTTATGTAGTTGACTTCTTTTGACCATGGCCCATTGTGTAGTACTTTTTACGAGAGCCCTATGTGGGGAATAGGGTGCCATTTGGGATGCAGTGTTTGATTTTCAGGCCAACAAATAGAGCCCTGTCACGTAGTCAACAGCGACAGCTTCTTGTGCCAACTTGAAGCAAACTGCTAGGATAATGCAACAAGTAATCGAGTATGTAATCTATCTAACCCAGGGGTAGGCAACCCTGGTCCTGGAGAGCTGTTTTTGATTTAACCGACCTGAAAGACCAGGTGTGTTGAATTTAGGCAGTCACTGAACTGATCAATTAGCTCAGTTGGTCAGGTAGGGTGCCTAGTTGGGACAAAATCCTGCAGCTCTCCAGGAACAGGTTGTATGTATTGTATTTATTCATGAAACAAGTGTAGGAACAAGTATCTTTGTTCCCTGTTTGCGTCTCCATATGTCATTCTGTCTCACTTCTTCCTCTTCTTTCTCCCTGTTTCCCTTTTCTCTCTCATCACCCTCCCCCACCCTGTGTAGTCTCGTTCTTCGTGGTGGCGCTCGGAGGCTCCCTGGTTGGCGTTATCTTTGCTCTGCTGATCTCGCTCTTGACCAGATGCACCAAGAACATCCAGATTATCGAGCCAGGCTTCATCTTTGTCCTGGGCTACCTCTCTTACCTCACAGCCGAGATGCTCTCGCTATCTCCTATCCTGTCGTAAGTCTTTCTGAGTGTTGTGTTGATTTATTAGGCCTTTTACAACCTTTCCATTAAGGGGGTTTCCATTGAAAACCTAACATGATATTTCCACTTACCTTGGCTTAGTTTTTAGATACAATATGTATTTCAGGTACATAGCTCCTTTTTTTCTAAGTGTGTACTACCTAGAACCTAAGAGTTCTTCAGCTGTCCCCATAGTATAACCCTTTTTGGGTTCCAGGTAGAACCCTTTCACAGAAGGTTCTACATAGAACCCAAAAATATTCTACATGGAAGCAAAAAGGGTTCTCCCTGGAACCGAAAAGGGTTCTACTTTGGAGACAGCCGAAGAAACCTTTTTTCTAAGAATGTATGTTTGAGCCATGTATGACCCTTGAGGTTGACTCTGGTCGACTATGGCAGAGCTCTCTACATAGCATTATATACAGTACCTACTGCGTTTTAGTCTATTCTAAGTGACATGGCCCTTTTCTTGCTGTGCCATAGGTGTACGTTCTATGGTGTCTGCTGTCAGAAGTATATCAATGCCAACATGGACGAGAGGTCAGTCAGTACGGTACGATACGGAATGAAGGTGTTCGCAAATGGCTCAGAGACCATCATCTTCGTCTTCCTCGGCATCACGGCCATAGATCCGTCTATATGGGTGTGGAACACAGCCTTTATCTTCCTCACGCTCCTCTTCATCTTTGTGTTCAGGTTCATAGGTGAGTTTGGGTCATAATCTTTAGTATTATTTTGTGAGCGGAGGAATCAATGGAGATTCTTTTCCCTCAGAACAGCTTAAATTCGCCAAGGCACGGACTCTACAAGGGATGCTGGCCCATGTTGACTCCAATGCCTCCCACAGTCGTGTCAAGTTGGCTGGATGTCCTTTGGGTGTTGGACCATTCTTGATACACACGGGAAACTGTTGAGCATGAAAAACCCAGCAGCATTGCAGTTCTTGACACACACAAACCGATGTGCCTGGCTAGGGCAGTTGCGGTGACCATATTACCGCCACACCGGCAGTCATGAGTCATGACCTTAGTAAAATTCTACGTGACCGTTGAGTGACAGTAATCTCCACTTATGCACTCTGGAAATGCGTTGTTAGTACCCAACTCACTAACGATCATCAGGTCGCTAATGGCCTGATACTCAGGGCTCTATTGTCCCTCTAACCAAATGCAATCGAAAATCACATGAAACACTTAACTCACATCACTGTGATTGATCAATTTGAAGAAAGAAGTTCAACAACCAGTTGAAACTGAGTGGAAGGCACAGTGGTCTAAGGCACTGCATAGCAGTTGCTAGCTGTGCCAATAGAGGTTCTGAGTTCGAGTCCAGGCTCTGTCACAGCCGGCCGCGACCGGGAGACCAATGGGGCGGCGCACAATTGGCCCAGTGTCGTCCGGGTTAGGGGAGGGCATGGTCAGCAGAGATGTTCTTGTGCCATCGCGCACTAGCAACTCCTGTGGTGGGCCAGGCGCAGTGCACGCTGACACAGTAGCCAGGTGTACGGTGTTTCCTCCGACACATTGGTGCGGCTTGCTTCCGGGTTAAGTGGGCATTGTGTCAAGAAGCAGTGCGGCTTGGTTGGGTTGTGTTTCGGAGGACACACGGCTCTCGACCTTCGCCTCTCCCGAGTCCGTACGGGAGTTGCAGCGATGAGACAAGACTGTAACTACCAATTGGAAACCATGAAAATGCGGAGAAAAAGGGGTAAAAAAAATTAAAAAGTGGAAAACATGGTCATTGTGGATGTTGTTTCAAAGCCTAACACAACAAAATGGACAGCGCTTTCAAAGGTGATGATTAATTCAAAACACCATATGCATATTAGAGATTATGTATAAGCATTGGCCTATATATGAGCCCAAGCTGAAAAAAATCCCTGAATTAAAATAATGATTTCGCAGTTATACAATACATAGCCTACTGAATATTTATTGCACATGGCAGAAAAAACAAAAAAATACTGATTTAAGATATCTTTGGTAAATAATTGGTCTATCCTAAATTAAACAAATTTAGCCTACAATTATATTGAATTTGTATTAGATTTTGAGTAGCCTAATAATAGTGCATTTTCCCCTCATAATTAATAGGCTGAAATATTGCCTTTAGCTACCAGATATCTCACCACCATGAGTTTCCAGTGCGCAGAAAGATGGGCTGTCAACAGTTAAATATGTTTTGTTGTGAAATCATATTACTATAGATGTTCCCGAACATACTTCACTTGGTTTCCCAAATTAAGCACTGGGTAGCTGCAAGAACAGGGTTGGTGAGCCCATGGCATACAGAGTTAGGCGACATATCACCTGTTGCTTAGTGAAATTACCAGAGTAGCCTACCTGGCATGAATGAAAAACGCACTGGCAGGAAGGTGGCCTCTATTTGCTATTCCAGTGCATACAGATGACGTCTGTTTTTGTCTTTCCCCTGTTCATGCCCATTTAATAATGGGCCATTCTAAATCTAAACTAATTTTCCATATTAGTAAAGACGAGATGAAATTGAGAATAGTCTGATGGGTGAAAATATGATCACTTGATGAAAGAACAGCTAGCACCTGGAAGGAACAGAACGCAAGCTTTTTTTTCAACTTTCTCAAATGATCAATAGCCTATAGTCGCATCATGCAGCCAATATATCTTTTGATTTCTAAGGCATCTATGATTTGTATCATTCACAACTAAAGCCAAATAGCTCTAAATCTAGCATATAGGGCTTGTTTCAAATTATCACTTTTACACTCAACGTAGCGACTTCATATGTGCGCACTTTCGCTCTTGAATGGGAAAAATATCCTTTCTATTTTATTCAGCTAAGTTCAATTATATTATTCTTACTATAACATTATGTAATGGAATTTATAAGCATATCTTGTCTGCTAAATAAACAAGCCTACAGCGTATGGCATGGTGCATAGCCAGATAACATACAGTAGGCCAACTCACATTCTGTTATTTTAAATACATTTTCTTCATATCATAATGTTACTTTAGTCCTGCCTAAAATAAATAATGGCTTTATTGTGATGGTGTACAGTTGAAGTCGGAAGTTTACATACACCTTAGCCAAATACATTTAAACTCAGTTTTTCTCAATTCCTGACGTTTCATCCTAGTAAAAATTCCCTGTTTTAGGTCAGTTAGGATCACCACTGTATTTTAAGAATGTGAAATGTCAGAATAATAGTAGAGAGTTAATAAAGGAGTTCTGTATCTATAATTCTTAAAATAATTGTTATGTATTTTGTCAACGTTTATCATGAGTAATTTAGTAAATTCACTGGAAGTTTGCGGGGGTATGCTAGTTCTGAATGTCACATGCTAATGTAAAAAGCTGGTTTTTGATATAAATATGAACTTGATTGAACAAAACATGCATGTATTGTATAACATAATGTCCTAGGAGTGTCATCTGATGAAGATCCTCAAAGGTTAGTGCTGCATTTAGCTGTCTTCTGGGTTTTTGTGACATTATATGCTAGCTTGAAAAATGAGTGTCTGATTATTTCTGGCTGGGTACTCTGCTGACATAATCTAATGTTTTGCTTTCGTTGTAAAGCCTTTTTGAAATCGGACAGTGTGGTTAGATTAACGAGAGTCTTGTCTTTAAAATGGTGTAAAATAGTCATATGTTTGAGAAATTGAAGTAATAGCATTTCTAAGGTATTTGAATAACGCGCCACAGGATTCCACTGGCTGTTACGTAGGTGGGACGATTTCGTCCCGCCAACCCTAGAGAGGTTAACACTGGGATGTAGTTATTTTTTGCTGGACGATTACACACATTTTAATACCAAAGACACACCAGACTGGATTTCCAAGAGGTGTTGAGTGATCCTGAGTGGTCTAGTCTCATAGATTTTAATATTGCTGTCCATTAATGATTCTTAACCTCTCTGGGCCAGTGGGACGTTAGTGACCCACTCTATTCAACAGCCAGTGGAATCGCGTGGCGCGAAATACAAATACCTCAAAAATGCTATAACTTCAATTTCTCAAACATATGACTATTTTCTACCATTTAAAAGATAAGACTCTCGTTAATCTAACCAGATTGGCCGATTTCAAAAAGGCTTTACAGTGAAAGTAAAACATTAGATTATGTCAGGAGAGTACCTTGCCAAAACTAATCACACAGCCATTTTCAAAGCAAGCATATATGTCAACAAAAACCAAAACCACAGCTAATTGCAGCACTAACCTTTGATGATCTTCATCAGATGACACTCCTAGGACATTATGTTATACAATACATGCATGTTTTGTTCAATCAAGTTCATATTTATATCAAAAAACAGCTTTTTACATTAGCATGTGATGTTCAGAACTAGCATACCCACCGAAAACTTCCGGTGAATTTACTAAATTACTCATGATAAACGTTGACAAAATACATAACAATTATTTTAAGAATTATAGATACAGAACTCCTTTATGCAAATGCTATGTCAGATTTTAAAATAGCTTTTCGGCGAAAGCACATTTTGCAATATTCTGAGTACATAGCTCGGCCATCACAGGCTAGCTAATTTGACACCCACCAAGTTTGGGGCAACCTAAACTCAGAATTACTATTAGAAAAATTGGATTACCTTTGCTGTTCTTTGTCAGAATGCACGCCCAGGACTTCTACTTCAACAACAAATGTTGTTTTGGTTCCAAATAATCCATAGTTATATCCAAATACCTCCGTTTTGTTTGTGCGTTCAGGTCACTATCCGAAGGGTAACGCGCCAGCGCATTTCGTGACAAAAAATTCAAAATATTCCTTAGAACATTAGAAGAACTTAGAAGCATGTCAAACGCTGTTTAAAATCAATTGTTATGCTATTTTTCTCGTAAAATAGCGATAATATTCCAACCGGACAACGTTGTATTCATTCAAAGGCTGAAATAAAAAAATGGAGAAGTCTCGTGAACGCGCATCTCAGTCTCACTGTCCCCAGGCAGGCCACTTACAAACTCTGCTGCTGTACTTTGCCCAGAGACAGGAGACGCGTCATTCCACTTTCTGAACGCTTTAGAGAGCCAATGGAAGCCTTAGAAAGTGTCACGTAACAGCACAGATGCTGTAATATCGATAGAGATGCAACAGAAGGACAACAAATTGTCAGACAGGGCACTTCCTGCATGGAATCTTCTCAGGTTTTGGCCTGCCATATGAGTTCTGTTATACTCACAGACACCATTCAAACAGTTTTAGAAACTTTAGAGTGTTTCCTATCCAAGTCTACTAATTATATGCATATTCTCGTTTCTGGGCAAGAGTAGTAACCAGTTTAAATCGGGTACGTTTTTTATCCGGCCGTGAAAATACTGCCCCCTATCCCCAACAGGACCAAATTTACTGAGCTTGAGCACTTAGGACAAAAACAATGGATATATGTTGCCCTAAAAGTTGGTAGAATATTATTAAAAATGTTTCATAGTTGTAATGGCTGCCAACGGTGCTTCCATCAAGCTTTAATGCTTGCTTCAAGTGGGAAGTGGGAAACTGGGAAGTGGGAAGTCCGACATGATTGTGTTCAAGTGCTTTTGAAGTTGGAACAATTCTTCAACCAATAAGATTTTAGCTAGCTTGATAAGCTTGCTAACATTGCTAATAATAAAGTTAGCTAGCTTGCTTTATGCTCTGGAACTTTGGCGACTACTAGGTATTTTTTAAACCTCACGCTTTGGGCTGGATGTGTCAATGTGTATTTCATATATGCATAATCTATTAGCAGAATTACTGTTTAACCTCAATTAGCCACGAAATCCCTAGTTTGAAAGGTACTGTTTTTATGGAAGCTGTGCTGCGCCATTTTCCCTACATTTTCGCTGACATGGGCCAGGCCCCAAGCAATTTGAGTTGAACCAACGAGATTCAGTCCCTCACCATATGAGTGAATGCTAGAAAGAGGCACATCAGGCACCCACAACAAAGCGAGAAAGAGCAATGAATGATGTGGTGCACATATTTGACTCGTTTCAGGAAACTAGGCATATGTCGCGGGTCACCACTTCAGAAGAGAGCCCCCATTTGACCGTAAACGTTTTTAATTATTAAAATGTAAATACAAATAAAACGTGTTAAATTACGTGTTAAATTACGAGCCTAGTTGGTTTAGCTACAGAAAGACAGCAACCTTCCTGCTAGCCATGATTGGCTAAGATAATGAGTGGGCTCGACATGCTGAGAGATGAGTTCAGATTGGTCTGCCATATAACACGCTTCTGTCTATATGAGCTGGTCAGTATGTGTAGGTAATCCTGTCTAACATAGCTAGCTACATTTTCAGATATTACACGTTTCTAATTTTGACAGTTTCAAAGTGTACTGTTAGCTAGCTAGCTATCATACACGTAATGTGAGCTAGCCAGTTAGCTAATGTTCGCTAGCTAGCTAACATTAGCTAACTGGCTAGCTCACATTACGTGTATGATCTTATTATTCGTATCTGAGCCATTTGCATTGCTAGTTATAGCCTAATGTTAGCTAGCTAACATTGAACCTGGTTGGTTAGCTACCTGCAGATTCATGCAGGGTAGTAACTTCATGAGTTGGGATTATGGTTCCTTATTGAGCTAGCTAGCTATGTCTTAACAAAAGACTCCACTATGCAAGTAATCATTTCAATAGATTGTCACAGTGACAACTGTTGATTGGCGTAGTTGGTAAATTCGCTCTAGCTATCTACTCCGATTTCAGAGCACTCTCGACAGAGTGTGCCAGAGTGCAGAATTTACGAATTTACGAACACTCAACACCTGTTGAATATGGCCGGTGTTAGTAAACGTTGGCAAAAAAGCACAAATTATTGCCAGCAGCACAGTTGCAGTCACCAACACTCTGGATAACATAAAAACAGCCTAACCAGCTCTGCTAGGGCGAGTAAAATGGTCAGTGAACGGTTCTCTCATGTTAGCCAGTTAGCTTGAGTGCTTGACTGTTGTTGTTAGGACGGAACACTCGGATCAACCCTTAAAGAGATGGGTGGTGCTAAGGCTTAAGAGGGTGTGAATGATGCTGAATGGGTGTAGACAAAGAGGTCTCCAGTTGGTAACCAAAACATTCAAAATCCATTTTCTCAAAAGTGAAGTTACAAGTTTATCAACTTTCAAAGCAGAATTACTTCCCATTGTTGCTCAAATGCAGTGTATGATATACCATTTTGTAGCTCTGTGTGTCTGCTGTTATCCAATGTAAAAAACACAATTTAAAATGTATCTACATTTGACCGAATCAAGGCGGTCGGTCACATATACACATATGTGACGTAGTACACAATTTCCGGGGACCACTTTTGCACGTATGCACTACTTTCAGAATTACTGGCTAAAAAAAATATACAAAAGTACCAGATAATCTCTTTAACACTGACAATATGGTCAGAGTAGCTACATTATCCATATTGATAAGGTTGTCATTGTCAAAAACGGATGTTATCTTTTGGTTGAAAAGGTCAGTGGAGAAACGTCACAACTCGGGTAACATTTTCTCTGAGTTTCCCCCACTTGGATGGTCATTCATTTCCCACTGAGAACTAGGAGTT